>NW_017670921.1:102820-194920 GCF_001879085.1 Nicotiana attenuata
AATGAGTTCCCTTGTTTTTTAGGTAGGTGCTAGTTTTGAAATATATGGGGAAAAAATTGGGTATCAACAGTGGAAGAAGGCCATGCCGAGATAAACTCAACAAGCCTTGGAGAAACAAATATATAGAATATTTGAAGGCCGGAAAGCTGCCCTCAGATCCAAAAGAATCGAGGGCCCTGCGTACGAAGACAGCCCAGTTTAGCTTGTCCAACGACGGAACCCTGTTCAAAATAACGTTCGATGGCCCACTAGCAATATGTTTGGGACCGGGAGATACTGAGTACATTCTGAGGAAAATTCATGAGGGCACCTGTGGAAATCATTCAGGCGCCGAATCATTGGTTCAAAAGGTAATCAGAGTTGGTTACTACTGGATTAACCTGGAGAAGGACGCAAAGGAGTTTGTACGAAAATGTGATGAGTGCCAAATACATGCTCCGATGATCCACCAACCCGGGGAGCTGCTACATTTGATTTTGTCACCATGGTCGTTCATGAAGTGGGGAATGGACATCGTTGGCCCTCTTCCATGGGCACCCGATAAGGCTCAACTTATTTTATTTATGACTGACTATTTTTCTAAGTGGGTGGAATCCCAGGCATACGAGAAGGTCAGGGAGAAGGAAGTCATCGATTTCATTTGGGACCACATCATATGCAATTCGGAATGCCGTCCGAAATCGTGTGCGACAACAGGAAACAATTTATCGGCAGCAAAGCGACCAAGTTTCTCGAGGACCATAAGATCAAAAGGATCTTATCAATACCTTATCACCCTAGTGGGAACAGACAAGCAGAATAGACCAACAAAACCATACTCCAAAACCTCAAAAGAGGTTAACCAACGCCAAAAGAAAATGGAAGGAAATCCTACCCGAAGTTGGGCATATCATACGACCTCGAAGTCCAGTACCGGGGCCACCCCGTTCTCATTGGTTTACGGTGCCGAAGCTCTAATACCGGTCGAAGTCGGAGAACCAAGTATCAGATTCAGGTATATGACCAAGGAATAAAATGACGAGGCCATGAGTACGAGCCTAGAGCTATTGGACGAAAGGCGCGAAGCCGCCCTTGTCCGGTTGGCCGCCCAAAAGCAGCGGATCGAGAGATACTACAATCGAAAGGCCAACCTCCGACACTTTAATATCGGGGACTTAGTACTAAGGAAGGTCACACTGAATACCCCAATCCGAACAAAGGGAAGTTGGGGCCGAACTGGGAAGGGCCGTACCAAATTCTCGAGATCACCGGAAAGGGATCGTATAAACTCGGGGCAATGAACGGTGAACGACTACCGAATAACTGGAACATAACTCACTTGGAGCGATACTATTGCTAAGGTACGACCCCATTCATTCCTTTTTACTTACTTTTGAACTAACACTTGCAGGTAACCAGCAAGGAGCGGTACAGATTTTAGGCCTGAAAACACGCGTTGCTCTCTTTTTCCCTTGAACCGATTTTTTCCCAAATGGGTTTTTCGGCAAGGTTTTTAATGAGTCAACAAGGGATCGTGCTAACTTAGAATAGAAGACCGGTCATGAATCGGTGTCAAAGATTGCATCGTCAGTATCCGAGGCTTCTCTATATGATCAACCTCGAATACTGGGGGGCATTACCCTCGGGTATTGACTTTAGCAAGGAAAGAAACTCCATAATTAAAGGGTCTCGATCGATAGGATTTATTGTAAGAGCCAAATGGTCAAAAGAACCGTGTTCGCATAGACTACTTGAGCCCTGGAAAAAAGCATGTAAACATGTATAACTATTATGTACAAGAAAAAAAAGAAGTCTCTTGGATAAATATCTTTCCCTTTAAAAGAATTTCTTGCATTTCTCAAAAATTTCCTACATCCGATCCCCTAAAGGTATCGAGCCCAAGGGCCACCTTAATATGAGTTCAAACAATCGCTCTCACTCAGGGACTACCGTCCGAAAATAAACTCGGACGGTCCGACCATCGGAGCTCGGGGGCACAAGACCTATTAGGCAACCCACGAATTTTAAAGGTTACGGCCATCCCCACTCGGGGACTGTTTGTCCTAGACAAGTCCAGATAACTCAGGGTGAAACACCCGAACTAAAAAGGCTACGGCCAAGTTAAAACGACTCGGAGACGTCCGAATACTCGTAACAAAAACAACAAGGCCTTAAAATTTCTTAACCGATTCTAAAAGCTACCCTCGACAAACAATAAGCTAGAAAAGTATAAGTACTTTGGGGTATAATTTTTG
This sequence comes from Nicotiana attenuata, assembly GCF_001879085.1. Lineage (NCBI taxonomy): Eukaryota > Viridiplantae > Streptophyta > Magnoliopsida > Solanales > Solanaceae > Nicotiana > Nicotiana attenuata. Next base: position 105,055 of record NW_017670921.1, read on the forward strand.
GTCACACCAAACCCCCCACAATGCCTTAAAAACAAAAATAAGGTTGAATGCAAGGCTTGCTCGAACCTCCGAACATAACCTAACTATTTCATGCTAAGGCATTTTAATCTTTGTGAATATAAATGACAATGCAAAGGGAAAAACTCAGAAATTGCTAAAGGGAAAGAAGCTTTATATACATATCAAAAGGTTTTTAAAGAGGCCAAAACGACCTCGATAAAAATTTATACAAAGTCCAAACGGCCTCAACCAAAAGATAATACAAAAAGCAAAAACATTTGCAAAAAGCCTAAATGGCCTGATCTTCGCCGGGGCCGCCTCGTCGTCTCGGGGTCTTCTCCGCCCTCGTATCTGCTTAAACTCCCGGAACTATCATCATCCTTGGGATAAGCCAGCTTTTTGGCCTCGGCTTCGAGCTCCTTGGCATTCTCAATCTCAGCCGATAAGTCGAAACCCCGAGCATGGATTTCCTCAAGGGCCTCCCTTCGAGATTTCTGCTTCACATGATCGATGATATCCTTTCCTCGAACCTGAGACGCCTCGGCATCGGCCTTATAAATGGCCACCATTTTATTAGCATCGACTTTGACCACCTCGGCCTCCGACTTGGCCGTCTCGAGCTCCTTGACCAGATTTTCTCTATTGGAGACGGCCGAATTTAGCTGAGACTGGAGCTCCTCGATCTTCTTGGCTTGTATCAAGGCCTTTTCCTTTACAGCTCGAAGTTGGACCTCAGCTGAAGCTAATTGTGTCCGGTAGTCTTCTTTCAAGAGGCCAAGCATTCCATGTTGCGTTTCCATTCTTCGGCCTTGGCCTTTACCGCATCCATCTCTGCCCAGAGCTGCTCGATCTGATCAAACTTCTATTGAACCTGTGGGTTCGGACCGTTAGTCACACGTCTAGCACATCATCATTAACCTCAAATACTCTTCTTACCTGCTCGACCAGGTCGGCATGCTCCTTCCGAGCCACCTCTAGCTCAGCTCGGAGGCTCTTAGCCTCACCTTCACTTTGCTCACTAAGAAGTTTGTAAGTATATCTCTTCTCAGTGAGCCCTCTAGTCTAAGCCTCGTATCGGTTCAGCTCTTCCTGATATCGGAGAAAAGTCTCGTGATGAAGTACCGAGGCCTACAAACACAGAAAAAGAAGTTATGATCATCTACAAATATCAAAAGGTATTAAAAGTTACTCGGTTTAACGCCTGTTGAGCTTCATTGAACAGGCAGGGTGCTTCCACCTCGTTCATCTTAGCTTGGTCCTCCCCGGTCACCAAGCGCCGAAGGTAACTGGCTACCCCTACGGGAGCAGAAAGGACCCGGGCATCCTCCGGAATTAAGATAATGATCGATCACTTCCGGTCAGGATACACGCTTGGAGCTGGGAATCGGTTGTTTAATTTCGGGCTTAAGGAAGGCCCGCTTGTTCACGAACATAGACTCTTCCTCAACACCTCTAAGTCACCTAACCCGGTGACGTCCTTTGTGGCGGTAGAATCCACGCCGTCAAAAAAGCTGCGGAAAGGGTCGTCCGCTCCATGGGCCGCCTTGTTAGGGCGAGGTTTCACTGCCTGAGCCTCGTTGATCATAGACTAAGTAAACGAAGGCGAGTCGATGATGTCTATCACACCGAGTACATCCTCCGAGGCTCTACCCTCATCCCGAGAAGCCTCGACCACAGCCTCCACATTGGTCTCGGCCACGGCCTACACATTGGCCGCGACCACGACCTCCTCGTTGGCCTCCCTGGCCCGAGGCAGATCGTCCTCACCTCTCTCTGACTCGAAGGCCCCTCGTACCTCAAACCCTGACCATACGCGGGCCACCAGTTCAGAGGCTTCTTATTCTTCTTCTTCTGACTCGTCCCTCAGCAGGTAAAGCGCGTCCGAGGAGGGCGCTCGAGCGCCGATGCTATCCTTAGATTTGCACACTAGCCTTGTCTTTGTTTTCTTCTTTTTAGAGTTCGAAGAACTTAGAGCCTTTTTCTCTTCTTCTCCTCACCTTGTCTCGGAGCAGGGGACTCGGCAAGGGTATCCTTGTCACCATATGGAGGCCTCATTAAGGCGTCCTTGGAAAGACCTACAAAGGGAGACGAAACGAGTAAAAACTCAAGCAACACAAAAGAAACCCAAATGTTATTCACTCAGGGAAGGAAACTCACCGTGAGAACGGGCCTCCCACCGGCCCTTTGAGAGTTCGCTCCATGCGCGCTCAGAATATGGCTTTTGGGACCCGGCCCTCGACCCACTCCTTGAGTCGAAGGACTGCATTCGGGTGCCGAGCAACAGCTGCACCACCACCAAGCACCGATAAGAAAGAAGGAAAGAAGAGTATAATGAAATATTAGAAAAAACAAAATTTTCACTCATGTGTTCCCTCTACGGAGAAGGATGACGATTCTCCAGAATGAAGGGTGGATCTGACCAAGGCACACCTTGTACCTTTTGCAAAAATGGATGATTACCGGGTCCAACGGGCCCAGCGTAAAGGGATAAGTGTAAATACATAATATCCCTCGACGTGGGTAGTGGTATCGTCATCGGGACCAAGAACCACCACGTCTTTGCCGACCTAGCTGCAATCTTTTTTAACCGTGCGGAGAATGTCTTCACTGATCGAGCAGATGTACCTCAGGATCTTCTCACCCCGGCCTGGTACAGGTGAAGGTTTTTCAACCTTAAAATCAGCGGTCACTGAACACCCACCAGGAATGAACGTGCTAAGAGGAGGTTCCGCCGCTGGTTCCTCGCCGGCCGGCCGTGATGTAGAAGTAGTTTCTTTTTGGGGAACCGTTTTTGAACTTTTTTTCCATTTTCTTATAAATAGAGGGTAAAATATGAGTAGAGGACATTAGAGTAGTTCGCTTAGTGATTTAGGGTGGAGACAAACAAGATTCTTCACAAAAGGACCTCAAGAAATCAGAATATAAGCGCTAAAAAACGGAGAAATTTCTAAGAAACAAAGGTAGAAAGTTTGGATGGATAAGGAATGGGGTATTTATAGTTTTCAAACAACGGTTCAAATCCAGAAGTGGCCGACCAGCAACTGACAAGCATTTAATTCCATTAAGACATGACTGACGAGACGTTTCGTTCATTTTGTCGTTCCTGACGCGGAGTATCGAGGTGAGAATCAAAAGATCATATCATTTCTCATTGTTTACTCTCCGAAAAACGAGGGGACTATTTGTATATGTCACACCTCCTTTTTACTACCTCGGAAGGGGTATAAGGGAGTTTTTTCCAATTTAAGTGACAATCGAAACGGGATTATTATTTAAGATCAGAGTCGCCACTTGGGATAATTTTATGGTGTCCCAAGTCACCGATTAAAATCCCGAATCGGGGAAGTTTGACTCTGTTTTAATGTCTGCGAAACACAGAAATCCGGGTAAGGAATTCTGTTAACCCGGGAGAAGGTATTAGGCATTCCCGGGTTCCGTGGTTCTAGCACGGTCACTTTGATCATACTTGGCTTAATCAAATTGTTTAATTACTCCTTTTAGAACCTATGTGCATCCACCCTTAACCGCTTTTAATTAAGAAATTATCCTAAAACGAGTCACGTGTACGTGTACTCATTTTGTTTGGCGCGTCAAAAATCATGTCATGCGTACGTGTCCACAATTAATCACGCATTATTATTATTAAGAAAGTTTAGTCGAAAATGCGCGAACGCATACTCCGATTTTGTTTTTAAGATCGTAATTATGTCACGCAAACGTGTACACAACCACAATGGTATATTGAACGTGCCTAAAGCAAGCTACGAATATTCATCTCAGAAACCGTAATCATGTCACGCGAAAGTGTATATAATCACGATAATAAATTAAGTGACGCCTAAAACAGTCAATTTGACCAACCTGAAACAAGAATAATCAAACTACCATTATCGAACAAATGAATTAAAAAGTCGTCAATTTTGATGAATTGCCTACTTGTAAGAATTCATGTAACCAGCAATTAATTCAGAAACAACAAAATTATAGGACAGATATAACAAAATGTACTCCAGTAGTATATGTCAATCACATTTCGTGTTTCTACTTTTCCAAACACCATTTACGTAAAAGTGTGTTGAGGCTTGTGAATTGTGAGGATGTAAATTAATCGACTAAGCCAGAATTAGCAATATACTCAAAATGAGTAGATGAACTCATTTCGACAATACCATAGGAACGAACAAACAATATCACAACTCAGTATGCTTCAAACCAACTTTAAACCACAGACACAAGCTACTTACCAGGCAAACAATTAACAAAGAATAACTAAAGCACAGAAGTAGTAAATAGAACAGAAATGGACCTCAAATGAGCAAATTATTGTCTTCAATATTAATGTTCCAAAAGATGAACATTGAGTATCCTTAAACAGATCCGGAAACGAGCAAAGACCATGTGAACAGAACCTCAATTGGAATCGACGGACTGAACCTCACTGGACAACTAGATTATGACGAGATCCCAACGAAGTCTTCATAGAAACGGAACGAGCTACTGCTCTTCGCCGACGTTGGTCACTGGGGATTGACAATTGGAGAGATAGCTATAAGGGCAGTCATTAGAGGTGGAGCTAAATTCTTCAGCAACTTCACCTCATATGAGTATTTATTCTTCTTTTCGCCAAATAGGTTGTCTCCTTCATACACATTTCTCTTCCGTATACGATTAGGAGTAATAAAAAGCTGCATAATTATATACCTTTAGTTTGTGTTGCCAAGAATTTTATGGAACAGCTCTGGTCAAGGCACGTGGGCGACATAGAGAAAACTCGCATTTTTCCTTTGGCTTTCTGATGGAAGATGGAACGCCCTTTCTTTCGTTGGAGAGGAGGGGTCTATTTATGCTTAGGAATTTTTAGGGTTAAAAAGAAAGATCTCATGGGTCTAAATGGGTTTTTTGGGCTTTAAAATTGAAATTGGATTGGGTCCATTTATTGGGTCTTAATTTTGGGCTAATATAAAACATACTCTTAATTAATTAGAACCTTAAAAGGAAACTATTTTTTTTTTGATTTTCAAGAAAAAAAGGCTATTTTTGTATTTTTTTTTTAATTTTGGTACATAAAATAAAATATTATGATATCTATAAGTCTTCTGAAGCTTGATCTTAAGTCTTGAATGGTTCTTCATGCGGACTTTAGATTTGAACCTTGATGCCAAAACTTGAACTGTATTCCCTTGTTCTCCAGGTGGGCGCCTGATTGCCAAAACTTGAACTGTATTCCCTTGTTCTCCAGGTGGGCGCTTGATTGCCAAAACTTGAACTGTATTCCCTTGTTTTCCAGGTGGGCGCCTGATTGACAAAACTTGAACTGTATTCCCTTGTTATCCAGGTAGGCGCCTCATTGCCAAAACTTGAACTGTATTCCCTTGTTCTACAAGTGGGCGCCTGATTGCCAAAACTTGAACTGTATTCCGTTGTTCTCCAGGTGGGCGCCTGATTACCAAAACTTGAACTGTATTCCCTTGTTCTCCAGGTGGGCGCCTGATTGCCAAAACTTGAACTGTATTCCCTTGTTCTCCAGATGGGCGCCTGATTGCCGAAACTTGAACTGTATTCCCTTGTTCTCCAGGTGGGCGCCTGATTGCCGAAACTTGAACTGTATTCCCTTGTTCTCCAGGTGGGCGCCTGATTGCCAAAACTTGAACTGTATTCCCTTGTTCTCCAGGTGGGCGCCTGATTGCCAAAACTTGAACTGTATTCCTTTGTTCTCTAGGTTGGCGCCTGATTGCCAAAACTTGAACTGTATTCCCTTGTTCTCCAGGTGGGCGCCTCCCATTACAACAAAACAGACAAAACAAAAGAAAACTTTTCTGCCCCAGTTTGGTACTGGGAACATCTGTGAGTGTTAATCGAATCTTGTTATCAAAAGAGCTATAAGAACTCAAAAGCTAAATCCCATTATCCAGGAGGACCCTGAAAATTAAAATTAAATCTCATCTTAAGAGTGAAAACTTCAGAGCTAAATTCAACTTCCTAAAGGTGAAACTTATGCTAAATCTCATTATCTAATGAAGGTCTTAAAACTAAGTCCCATTATGCAGGAGGGTCCTGAGCAGCCGAGAATGAACTTACCTAAGCCATGCTCTCTTCCTGGAGGATCTCTGCAGAACGAACAAAATTCCTTGCCCCTGAACCATGCTTTCCTCATGGAGGGTTCCTGCAGATCGAACAAATTTCTTTCCCCTTCTCAAACCGCCTTTGTGCTGACATAATTTGGGCACGACACTTGAAAAATTCAAGCTTCCAAGCTTTGATTTGGACATAGTCTTCATCCCTGTTTCAAACAAAGAAAACTTGTGAGTTTAAACATGGTGGTTGGTTTGTGGCCTTGACTTTGAGGGCGATTGCTCCTTCACTTCCCATGATAACTTTGATTTCAACCCGAAAGACCTTGCTTGTTTATTGACTAACCACTTTCTCTGTCACCCTTATCCCAGAAAATACCTCTGATCCGTTCAAACCCAACATCCTCTATCTGTTGCATTTTGCTCATGAATTGACAGGTTCCTAACCTTTGTATTTCACATGAATACCAAAACACGTTGATTTTTACCAACTCAGTGCGTTGCTGTTCTTTCCTAACTTGCCACTTTGATGTACTAGCCAGACTCCGCTTTGTGCAATTGGAATGCTGGTAGCAAATTTTGAAGTCATTTCTCACTTGTTCTGACTAAACAGACTTAGGAAGAGGAAGTAAACAAAACAAAAGGAACAGAGTAAGGGGCAATGGAAAGAGATGATACCTAACAAGAAGATTACAAAGTAGAAACTTATGGGATGTGGATACTAACTCTAATGACCATGACATGCACCTTTGGATTAAGTGGCCTAATCTGTCAAGCAAGTCTAATATTCAACTCTTGTTGTACCTCTGAATCGTGAAATTGGGCTTCAATGCTCCGATTATCCTATCTGATTCACGGTCCTTATTCGACTTGTAGTGCCCGAATGGGTTTTCACCATCAAGCCTCTCTCATTTTGTTCTTTCTCTCAACTTACTGTCTTCTTATGGTGCCTGTAAAGGTTTTCACCGATAAGACTCTCTCATTTCTTTTTTTTTCTTTTTTTTTTTTTGATTCTGCAGATAACAAGGCATTAACCATGATAGAAATATCATATGCTCCTGGCATGTCTGACTCGGCACTCTCAAAGATTATCTGGGAGGTCTTTTTTGGACTGTAATGTGGCTTTTGGAAAGGGTTAGAAAGAAAGGATATCATAAAGGCTCAAAATAACTAAGATAACGGGGTTGATTTATTTACAACTTTTGGAATCCATTCTAAAAACTTTTCCCCAATTTCTAAAACAAGGGAATTTGATTCTTTTTTTTTTCTTTTTCTTTTGAGATGGAATTCCTAAGAAAGACTTCCCCACTCTCGACTTCATAGGATTATGAAATATTTTATTTGGTATGACCGAACCGTAAGGCTGCCTATGTATCTTGTGGTGACAAGAATCAGGTCAAACGTAGTTCACAAGACTACTTTTTGTTACTATTTTCTTTTTTCTTTTTTCTTTTTTTTTTTCTTCTTTTTTTTCTTTTTGTTTTTTCCTCTTTTTTATCTCTATTCTTTCTCTTTTTTTTTGAATTTTTCTTTTGGAATGAACTTTCTAAAACAAACCTATGGGGACATGAAATTTTTTTTTGTATGATGCTAACTTGATTCCAAAAGAGGGGAGGTCAAAGAAATCAGCACAGGCTCAAAAGGGTATCGAATGGTATAAGTGTTTGGGTAGCTGAAAGAAGGCCTCCCAATCCCTGAAAATGCCAAGTACGACACGTTCAACTTGAGGATGAAAAAGAAGATCATGCACAACATTCTTTTGCAGCTTCGGCATTGATATACTGATATGCCTTCCACTTTTCTTTAGCGCCTTGTCAAGTACAGAACTCTCGTTGGGTGATTCCCTCTTCACAACGGATATCCTCCGTCAATTCGGAGCAAACTCTCTTGACTTTATCTTATAAATTGAGGTGCACTTGAACTCAAAACTGCTCGCTTCAAATTGTTTGGGATGCACTCTCCTTTAACGAATCCTTATCATCCTATTAACTTCCCAAATTATCTGCCCCAGTTTCACACAGTTCGAGATTCAAATGATCTCAAAATGTCGAAATATGTACTTATTGCCCTCAAGTACCCCTTTCATCTTCAAAAATTGTTTCATTGCTTCATGATTAAACTAACTTTTAAGACCAAGCACAGAATTATGCGTGCATGTCATGTCACTAGAGCCAGCATGAAAAGAACTATAAAAGGAAAAGAGAACTAAACAAAAATTATTATAAATGACAGGAAACAGAAAATTGCATTAGACAGACGGTGAAAGGGCTTGAAGAACAAAACAAGCAAAATAAACTTGGGTTACAACCCTGGAACAAACCTAGATAACACTAAATGAGTTACTACGACTAAAGGAACTAGGAAAAATAAAAGGATAGAAGGGTTTGAGTCACAAGACAATATCCGGATTACAACCCTGAAATAACCCAGACAACAGAAATGGCAACAAAATGAACCACCAAGACTCCTCCCTGGCTAGCCAAGAAAAGAGCGTCTTTCTAATTACCAAGCTCGGCATCTTAGCCACTGAGTTCCACATCAATACTACCAAGACCATTACCAACTTCAATATCATTAACTTCAGTCAGCAAGTTCCCAAAGGGATTCGCATACCCCCTGTCACTGTCCTTGATCACAATTATCCCTTCTTGAATCATTCTTTCTATTTCCCTTTTCAAAGCACGACAATCTTGGATGCTATGCCCTTGGACATTAGAGTGGTACATGCACCGTACAGTAGGATTCCCAGATTGGTGTGAAATTATCTTTCTGCCTTTGTTTCCCTCCATGCCTATGTTTTTTAGGGTTATGAGGTGCCTGAAAATGCTGTGAAGGCGCACGAGAATTTTGGGATGCTTGTGCTCGCCCTAGGGAGTGACCCAGTGGTTGGACATATGGCCAGGTGTTGTTCAGAGGATAATATTAGGGTGGATTATGTGGAGCTCGGGGATATTCATGGGGTCGGTACTGAGGCCGAAAGCATTTAGCAGGAATGCCCACTGGATCCTGTCATTGGCGGGGCTCAGCAACATCTTTTCTATCAATCGGGGGACTGACCTGAGCAATTTGTTCGTTCCATCTGAACCAAAACTCCCTAAAACTTCCCTCGGGTTTCTTTTCCATCTGAGATAGGGAGGAGCTGTCTTGGACAATGTCTATATTGTACTAAAAGTGTCGCACAAAATCTTGAGCCATGTCATCCCATGTATGCCACTTACCGACATCTTGACGAGTATGCCATTCCAAAGCTGCCCCAGTCAGGCTCTCACTGAAATACGCCATCAGCAGCTCATCTTTCCCGCCAACACTTCCCATTCCACTGCAATAACCCCTCAGATGGGCTACTAGATCTCCGCGCCCATCATATAAATTAAACTTTGGCATCTTAAACCCTTTCAGCTTTCTGGATATCTCATCTTGCTCCACTGTCTTAGCAGGCTTTTCAGTTTCACCGGGAGGCTCAAAATGAGGAGCGTGAGAGTATGGATCCGAGACCTTGAAAGTTGGTTCTGGAGCACGGTGTTGGGCATCGGGGATTTTGAACACAGTCTCACTAGAGGATCGAGGAAAGGTAGCTGGTGGATGAGCTACAAAAACATGAGTGGTCCAAGAAGCGGGATATGAGGTGGTTCTGGGGGGTGGAGTGTGAAAAGGTTGTGGGGAGATATCCTGGACTTGTGACAGTGGCGGAATGGTGACAAGGCTTTTAGTGTAGTCAGTGGGGACTGATGGTGGAAGACGCCCACTAATCCAGGCTTAGTATATTTCGGTCATCTGTCCTTTCAACCTTAAGACCTCTTCTTTCAACTCAGATTCTAATTCAACAATTCCCTTAGACGAATCAATAACCCCTGTGTCCAAGTCTTTGCTAGCCATGGCTACCTTGCTCTTTGACCTTGTGTCGTATGGATGAGTTACCAGTTTAAGAACCACAAACCAACCACCCTTTCTGCTCAATGAAGATAACAAAGAGGAACAAAATAAAGTCATCACGTTAGCGTTAGGGCATTTAACATAAGATAATCTCACATTATGTGCAATGCACCTCGTCACAGTTATCGGTTCTAAAATGACTTCGAGGGTATGAAGGGCATACGGCATCATCCCAATTTCACTCTTTTTGCTCCATTTCCTTCTTCATTTTCCTTTCTAGCACCGCTTGGTTTTTCATTTCCTTCCCTCTCTTTTCTTTCGGATTATCGCTCATTTCTTTCCTCTCATTTCTCAAGTCCCACAACTTCATTCTCTCTTTTTCTTCTTCTTTCTTTAATGATGATTCGATCAAACCCTATGTAGGTTGCCTACGTATCATGACGGTGCATGAATCAGACCAAGCGTAGTTCTGGAAGATCGGGAATAAAGTAAACAAACTAACGTTCTCCTTTTTTTTCTTATTTTTTTTGTTTTACCTTAATGACTACTCTGATGAGAAAAGGGAAATAAAAGAAACAAATCTCTTTTTTTTTTTGAATTTTCTAAACTTAACGTTTTATAACCTATTCTGAACTCAAGCTTAACGGGCATATATTTTTTCTTTTTGAAACAAATACTCTATGGGAAATTATTAAGGAAAAATCCTAAAAGAGAAAAATATTTTTTTATTCTTTTTTTTTAGGAAGGAAATCTAAAGAATGAACCAAAGAAAGATATTTTGAATTTTTGTTTGATATCCGGAAAGAAAGATTTCGAACCAAGAAATGAAAAAGATAAAAAAATATTTTTGGATTTCAGTTTGATTACCTAAGGAAGAAACTCTGAAAATAAACCAAAGATAAAGTATGTCGCTTTTTTTTTTCTCTTTTATGTACAATGTCCTAAAGTTCTAGTGAAAATAAGAAGAATATTTTTTTTGTTTTTTTATATATTTCCCAAAGAAGAATCTAAAAAAGAATATCTTTTTTTTTATTTTTGGAATTGATATCTTAAAGAAAACTTTTAAAGAGGTAAAGAAAAATCTCTCTCTATTTTTTGAATTTTTAAAATCTTAATATACTAAAGGAAATATAAAAGCAAATTTTTTTATTTTGAGTTCTAGATATTAATTTCCTATAGGAAAACCGCCCCACAAGAAAAAAAAATCTAATTTCTAGAATTAGTATTCTAAAGAAAACTTCTAACGAAAATATAAAAAAACAAAATATCTTTTTTTTTTTTGGATTTTTGATTTATAATCCATTTTTTCCAAATACAAAAAGGAAGTACAATAACAAAAGACTCGACAAACTTAACTAGACTATGACAGACTCTAACATCACCTAAAAGACTCGACATTACTGTACAAATTAGGCGGTAAAACACGACATAAAAAAAACAGACTCAAAACATAAGAAATAATAATTAAAAAAATCTCCTTAAGCAACTCCTGAATGAGCGATCTTGACTGGATGGTCCTAGGGCGTCTGTCATGCCCAAACTCCGGTAAGTAGATCCACACCTGTATGAGAAAATTAAGATCAAATAAAGTTAAAGACCTAGAAGACTATGTGAGACAATAACACTTCCTGTTGGACACATGCAAGACATGATTGTGGCTATTTTTCTAATTAACCTATGTGGCTAAAATGCAAGATTTGGCTAAGACCCCGTGAAGCGAAGAACCTAAGACTTAACTAAGAAGACCAGACCATATGTGGGCTGCCTACGTATCCCGCACCGAAAGACGAGAATCAGGTATGCGTAGTTCGGGCAGATTGGATACAGGCGAGAAATAAAAAAATAACTAATTTGGAGAAAATATATTTTGTCTTTTTAAAAAATGATGAAACATGTAAACTCTTTTCGGATTTTTTTTTTTTTTTGGAAAATGATGGGAAAGTGCAAAATCTTTTTGGATTTTTCGATTTTCATTTTTTTTTTGTCTTTTTCTTAAAAAAATGTGAAAGAAAAACATAACTGGGCCCTACTTGATTTATTTTCACACTTCACCCTCTTTTCTTTCTCATTTACCCTCAACCATCATTGGTCCGTCAAATGACCTTTTTACCCTTGAAGAATGCAACATGTAGCACATAGGATGCATCAGGATGGTCTTTTATTTTTGGGTACACCTGTCCTAGACGGACCCAACTGAGTCCCCTAAGTCAAATGCACCTGATGCAAACAAATGTTCCTACTAGGGTTCCGGCATGAGGTTATGTTATTCTAGGTTTAAACCTGGGGTTGTGTTCTAGACCTGGCTTACCCGAGCGGACAGCTCGAGCCGAGGTGGGGGCAACGTACCGGGAGCACGAAAGTCTACCCGGCCTTATTGCTGAACCTAGCCCCGTTCTAATTGGTATGACTTCTAACAGAAAGTGGGCCACGCGTACGTGTGCACCAATTTTTAGAAGACTCAGAAGGGTGGCGCAAGAAGGTATTTTAACAAAATTCAAGCAATATTGAAATGGCAAATAAACGGCAATTAGCACATTAGGTTCACAAAATGCAGTAATATTACAATAATTGAAGCCAAGCAACAATCATATTAAAAAGCTCGAATTCTTGAACCCTGAACTAGAGATTTTGGGTTCTTTTCCACAGCAAAGTCGCCAGAGCTGTCACACCTCCTTTTTACTACCCCCGGAAGGGGTATAAGGGAGTTTTTTCCAATTTAAGTGACAATCGAAACGGGATTATTATTGAAGATCAGAGTCGCCACTTGGGATAATTTTATGGTGTCCCAAGTCACCGATTAAAATCCCGAATCGAGGAAGTTTGACTCTGTTTTAATGTCTGCGAAACACAGAAATCCGGATAAGGAATTTTGTTAACCCGGGAGAAGGTGTTAGGCATTCCCGGGTTCCGTGGTTCTAGCATGGTCGCTTTGATCATACTTGGCTTAATCAAATTGTTTAATTACTCCTTTTAGAACCTATGTGCATCCACCCTTAACCGCTTTTAATTAAGAAATTATCCTAAAACGAGTGACGCGTACGTGTACTCATTTTGTTTGGCGCGTGAAAAATCATGTCACGCGTACGTGTCCACAATTAATCACGCATTATTATTATTAAGAAAGTTTAGTCGAAGTTGCGCAAACGCATACTCCGATTTTGTTTTTAAGATCGTAATTATGTCACGCGAACGTGTACACAACCACAACGGTATATTGAACGTGCCTAAAGCAAGCTACGAATATTCATCTTAGAAACCGTAATCATGTCACGCGAAAATGTATATAATCACGATAATAAATTAAGTGACGCCTAAAACAGTCAATTTGACCAACCAGAAACAAGAATAATCAAACTACCATTATCGAACAAATGAATTAAAAAGTCGTCAATTTTGATGAATTGCCTACTTGTAAGAATTCATGTAACCAGCAATTAATTCAGAAACAACAAAATTATAGGACAGATATAACAAAATGTACTCCAGTAGTATATGTCAATCACATTTCGTGTTTCTACTTTTCCAAACACCATTTACGTAAAAGTGTGTTGAGGCTTGTGAATTGTGAGGATGTAAATTAATCGACTAAGCCAGAATTAGCAATATACTCAAAATGAGTAGATGAACTCATTTCGACAATACCATTGGAACGAACAAACAATATCACTCAGTATGCTTCAAACCAACTTTAAACCACACACACAAGCTACTTACCAGGCAAACAATTAACAAAGAATAACTAAAGCACAAAAGTAGTAAATAGAATAGAAATGGACCTCAAATGAGCAAATTATTGTCTTCAATATTAATGTTCCAAAAGATGAACATTGAGTATCCTTAAACAGATCCGGAAACGAGCAAAGACCAAGCGAACGGAACCTCGAACCTCACTGGACAACTAGATTATGACGAGATCCCAACGAAGTCTTCATAGAAACGGAGCTACTGCTCTTCGCCGACGTTGGTCACTGAGGATTGACAATTGGAGAGATAGCTATAAGGGCAGTCATTAGAGGTGGAGCTGAATTCTTCAGCAACTTCACCTCATATGAGTATTTATTCTTCTTTTCGCCAAATAGGTTGTCTCCTTCATACACACTTCTCTTCCGTATACGATTAGGAGTAATAAAAAGCTGCTTAATTATATACCCTTAGTTTGGGTTGCCAAGAATTTTATGGAACAGCTCTGGTCAAGGCAAGTGGGCGACATAGAGAAAACTCGCATTTTTCCTTTGGTCTAAATGGATTTTTTGGGCTTTAAAATTGAAATTGGGTTGGGTCCATGTCTTATTGGGTCTTAATTTTGGGCTAATATAAAAGAGAAATTTTCATAAAGCACTATGTTTAGTGGTAATTAGCTATCTATAGATACCATTTGCTATATTACGGATTGTAGATACGTTTTCTGTTGTTATAAGATGTATTTAAGCTACTGTATTCATGAATATAGTAGCAAAAATAGGCGTGAATCAAGGAAGTCCAGCTAATCAGTTTTTGTATTCAAGTGTATTCGACTGTATTATGGCGTGAAACATGGGATTACAGCTGGATAGATTATTGTATTCGACTGTATTCGACTGTATTCACGGCGTGAAACAGGGGACTATACTGTTTTTAAACGGAAAGTGAATCAATTAACATAATAGACTCCTAATATAACTCAACAAACTCAATTATAACACACAAAAATTGTATTTCCTTGTATAAAAAAGATTCTCAACCGAAAAATACCCCAAAATATAGCAACCTTTAGAGAAATTATATAATACATCTGAATACATAAATTATATTAATTAAAAAATATATATGAACACATTCATGGCATATAGCGAGACAGTGAATACAATAAAATACATAGAATACAGCGGGATACATTGAAATACAATGAAAAAAAGACAGTACAATGAAATACATGGAATATAGCGAGATACATTGAATTACAATGAAAAAAAAGATAATGAATACAATGAAATACATAAAAATACAACATGATACGTTGAAAATACATTAAATATATGCTCCAAAAGTGTAAGGTAGTGTATATCTTTTTAATGTTTTGTTGAATATTGCGACAAAACTTTAGTCAGCATCAATGTCTTCGATCCAACCCTCATTATTCCCGTAAATCCCTCCTCCTAAAAAGAAGGAAGAAAGAAAATATATGAAGAAAGCACTAATTAATCCGTATTCATAAAAGGCAAATATTCCCTCTCTCTCCTCTCTTTGCTGATATCGCTAACCAAGGGGATCTATATAAAAGCTAATTGCAGTTTGAAATATATTAACAGAAAATCAAGTTGCTCAACCTTAAACCCCGTCGTCTTTGTTCAAGAACAAACCTTAATTTCCGGCGAACCGCCAACAAAGCCTAATTTCCGGCGAATCCACAATTGCTATCTCTTGTTACTGGTCTCCCTTGGATGAAAATATCGAGGTTTCTTTGCCTTCTTCTGGTGAAAATTATTTTTCTACTACTATAAAGGGGGGAACATGTTAAAAAAGAGGAACATATTGGCAATTGGTTTGTAAAAAGCAGCAATAGGGATTTGGTGGAAGAATGGCGGAGTGTTAAGAAAGAGGAATATATTGGCAATTGGTTTATGAAAAGCAGCAGTAGGAATTTGGTGGAAGAATGACGGAGTCTAGTCCAAGAGCGTTGGCGCCGGAGAATAGCCCAAAAAATAGGGAAGAATGTCATGTATCAAAGTAGAGAGAGAAAGAAAAAAGTGTAACTGAATAGCATATTTAGTGGCTTAGGGGTAGGAGGTAACCAAAATTAGATATTTTGCTATAAACATTAAAAGGTATCTATAGAATATAATTTTTTCAAATGGTATTTATTTAAAATAAATAAGGTGTTAACCTTTGCTATAGGAGGTAAAAATTCCAATATAAAACTTACTCTTAATTAATTAGAACACACTACTAAAATAAAACTAGATATTAAAAGTGAAACTATTTTATTGTACTTTCAAGATTATATAAAGATAAAAATAAGGTACTATTTTTGTATTTTTTTTAATTTTATGAAAGGTACATAAAATAAAATATTTTTTTTAATTTTCATTTTTGTGACGAAATAAAGTAAAAAGAGTCAAAATAAGTTGAAATAGCGATATTAGGCCTAAACTAAATATTTACATGCTAAAATACAAAAAATCTTGGGGAGGGTCAAAAATCACATGTCTACAGTATACGATCAAAACCGGGATTGTCTACTATATGACAGACCAGGCTCGGAACGCGAGGGATTGAAGATCGACCCCGAGTCCTATCGAACCAGAACACGAGGTCAGAATGTCTTTCTTCGAGAATATTGAGTCCATGATCCCGGAATCGACCCTGACCCCGAACGAGCTCGACGAAATATTGAACAACAGAAGACCGAAAAAACGAAAGGCCGAAATATCCGTGATCGGTCAGGTAATACAGCGGGAATCTCGGCACATATCAATAAATAACCGGCAAATTAGCAAATCAGGAGATTTTTACCTTTTACAGAGTTGTACCTAATATAGGACTTCCCTACTATAAAAAGGGGGTCTGATTACTTGTAAAGCATATTTATAACACGCATCCCTAAGCAGTATAATATTTTTTTCTTTTTGTAAGCTACTATTCTTCTGTATCTTGATATCGTTTGAATTGCATCTAGTTCAAGTGTGACTGACTTGCCAAGGCTATAACTGTTCAAGTTGTGCGGTTTGAATCTACTTTTTTATTGCTTATTTTAATTGTATCTTCAAGTTCTCACTTTGTGTCAATTTAATCCACATTTCCTTAAAACCACTTACAAATTCAATTGTTACCTGATTTTGAGGGTAAGCATACATATTCATCTCATATAATTCATATTCATTTATTATATAACTATTTAATATAAAATTATTTTACACCATAAATTTTTAAATAATGTAAATTATAAGCAAATATTATACATTATGCATATTAATGGATAATTCAGATTCAAACAAAATCATTGAGAAGATATAATTAAATAAATTTTACATTATGGTAAAAATTTGTTTTAATTTTTACATAAATATTCAACTTTCAGGATTAGTATGTTGCTCCCATAAATGATCCGTTAATGCATTACGAAGTGTAAATGAGCATCTTTGTCCTTAATTTTTTTTGTCGAGCTAAAAATTATTCAAATCAGTAATTTTCATCTACCACCATTTCTATTATTGGAGTTAGACCTTTCCAAGCATCTTGAATTGGTGTATTAAGATCACGTTCATTCTCGATTATCATGTTGTGCAGTATAATACATGTAATTAATATATCATGTAGCACTTCTTTTCTCGAAAAATGTGATGACTGATCATGCCCAACTCTAGTCCTAAAAAGGATAAGCGGTCGCTGCAAATATAATCCGGTCTAAAAGTCCGGAGTCGAATCCAACAGAGAACTAAGGCTTTGCTATATCTGTTTAATATCACTAAAAAGACAAGTTTAAACAATTTTCTAAATTATAAAGATTGAGATTTATATTTCTAACTAATTACCTAGCAAATACTAGAAAGCGGTAAAATTATCAACTAACGAGACAAAGGGTTGGAGACTAAATTAAGGAGGTCTAGAGTTATGATTTCCCCAATTGTCGGAATCCTTCTAGCTATGTTCCCTACAATTTTGCCAATGTATTCTCTACTGATCGTGAGCACTTTAGGTGCCGTAATTCTCTCTCGAGCAACTACAACAATTTACTAGACATATTCTCTCGAACTACGCTAGTTGGCTTTATCTAACCGCTCATTATGACCACATCAAGGCTTTGTTATTTCTAAACTTGTCTTTAAACCCGTTGTATTGATTTCTCACAAACGTTAGGAGTGACGTTGTTCAACAACCACCTAAATATGTATCCTTTCTCAAGCAACACATAATAAATAGGCACAGTAAATCGATGGCCGTTCAATCAACAACAATAAACACGTAGTTGAACAAGTAGAGAAATCCAACGGCTCAATTATATAAAAACATAACAAGAATTTACCCTACAAAAGGTTCCATTAAAACCCTAGAAAACGAATTAGCTATTCATAATAGTATGTAAAACTACAATACTAAAAGTCATAACCAACAATGAAAGATAGGAAGAGAAAGGAAAAACTCGTAGAAGAATTCCCCGCCTTGCTCCTATTGTGTCTCTGCCGCCTTAGGTCGAATCTGTGTCAAAAATCTGTCCAACCTCCTCAAAATACCATTTTTCCATGTATATATACCAAGTAGGGTCTGTCCCAAACAATTAACCTTCTCCTAGCGAAAAAGGACAATTTTTCAGGTCTGGACGCTCGTGGTCGCGGTCCGGGCGCGGTCCGAGCGCGGTATTTTCCCAGTGCACTGCCTCAGTCCGCGTCCAGGTCCGCGGTCGCGGTTTTGACCGCGTTTTTCACCATGTTCCGTTTGGAATTTGAAAAAACGTAGAACATGAAAGTTGTAATCCTTTGAGTTAGTATTCCAACCATATATTGTGGAGCCCAAATGGAGTTCTGAGCAAAAAGTTATGTGCCTTTTACTAGACAGTGCACAATATACCTACTCGATTCTTCGTTTCGTTGCTCTATCATCCGTTGATCCCCGAATACGATCCCGGCTTAATTCCTTGGGCTTTTATTCAGACTTAAAAGCTCCAAATCACTTGATTTCATTCCATAACATCTACATAGCTCGGAATCACTCTTAGAAGGCATAAAACACACAATTAGTGCAAAACACTAGCGATTAAAGCGCAAACTCAACTAAAGTGCAGTAAATTAGAGTGTAATCGACTAAAATACGTAATTATAGCCTATCATCAACACCCCACACTTAAACCATTTCTCGTCCTCGAGCAATCAAACTACACTTTATATAGACACGACCCTTTTCTTTCTCCGGATATACACCAAGAATATTTAAAATAGACTAAGCACAGAAGTGTAACATCTTCACCTCAAGATTTGACTCGCAAGTACCACGCATTATTCACAACTCACCCACTTACTCTAACATAGAGGTCACTGATATTATCTCTCCTTCATGAATCAAGTGCCCTCACACAACAAAAGAGAGTAGTTCCACACAATAAAATTTAAGAACACTTAGGAACTCAAGATAGAAAGAATTCACTCACTCTCAGAAATAACATTCATATGCCACAAAAGATGCACCATAGGCTTGCCCGTAGTGTACTACTCTACTAATTGAGCTCATTCAGTCTAGGATCAAGTAGGACTTTATTTGGTTGTAATGTAGGCTGCGGGACGGGTAAGATACATTTTGATATAAGAGTGACTACACCTCCCTAAGCACTTTAATACATATACTTTAACATTCAAACCCCATACTTATATCAAACCAAACTCCACCTTCACCTCAATGTATATTACCCCATACTTCTTTAAGTACAATTACATCAAAAGCCACCACCACAAGGAATATTCTTCACAACAATACAACTACTTTTTTTCTTTATTTTTTTTCAATTCAAGTGGCTCTTACTTTTTCAAAACAGTGCACCTTTCTCCTTATGTAATTAGTTCCACTCAAAAGCCAAACCAACCACCCCACACTTTAACTTTTACACAGTTCATAAATAATTCAAGTGCTCATGAGAGGTTACAATGGTTCAAATAGATGGTTAATTCAAACAAATGGGTAAGGCTTGTAATGTGGTTGCCAAAGAAATAGGATTACAGGCTCAAAGGGGTTAACTACGATACATAACAATTAGGCGGGTAAAATATACATATCTAGCTCAACAAAGAAACGCCTATATCACTTCCAAGACTGAACAAAACTACTATTTCGCTTTGCAAACACACGGGGCAAGTTCTAGGCATCAAATGCAATGCACAGAATAACACCCAAACCTCACACACGCATGGCACATAACTCACTCAGGATTGGTTTCATCAAGACACTCTAGTCAAAGCAGTTAAGCAAAGTTAAGATCATACAATTTAATGTACTTATACAAGAGTCAAACACTGAGCCTAAGCATCACAACCAGAGTACTTACTATTCTCAAGGCATAACAAAGTTAATAGATATCGCTTCAATTCAAAACACAACACAATGTCTCCTGCTCCCAAAAAAAAACTATCTACACCCGGTTCAAACAAAATCCTTCGAAAAGAACCGCGGCATAAAGAAAAACCAAGGGGTAATTGCTACAATACCTAACAAAAGAAAATCTTTTTTTGTCTTTTTTTTTCTTTGGACTTAAATCCCTCAAGAAAATTGTCTAATAGATCCATCGTCGGGAAAAGTCCAAATAAAAAAAATTTATTTAATTAAACTAACACAGCTAAAGTAGCATGAAAAGTCACCCAGACTTCCTCCTCACCCCACACTTAAAATTGTGCCTTTTTCCAATGCACATCATAACTATAATAGGGTAAGAGAAACTCCCTGGTAGGCCAAAGGCCGAAGCACTAGCAGCTCATGGGGTACTCAGACTTCTCCCAGGCTTGGTCCTTCGTGCGGGTACCTCACACTTAGTTCCAACCATCTGGTTTGCTGTTGCATCCTTCCAATAGCTTTGCTTTCTATGTTCCTAGAAGATCAAAAATTGACACTACAAAAATAATACAATTAAAAAAAAATTAAAAAAAACAGTAAAGTTGGGTTGCCTCCCAAAAAGCGCTTGATTTAATGTCGCGGCACGACATGAATCACTTTTTGTCTCCACCTTGAGCTTATGAATTGAACCCCCAATTTGGCATCAAGTTTTCGGCTATGCTCCAGGGGTGGAGGAACAAATCTAATTGGCCCAAGCAACCATTGTACTATTCTACACTTCTTGGCTTTTAGGTGAGTATGTAGTCCTGTCTTTCTGGCAAGAAAAATTCCAGAATGTAGGCACCTTGTTCCTCATTCCTTGACTTCTCAATCGGCTCGGATGACTCTATTTCTATATCGTCATCCAAGCACAATGTAGAAAAATACTTGGAGTATGGACCAATGCGCTCAAACACATGAACTTCAAGACTTTCAACATCCTCAACATCAATGATACTAGAGTCAACAAAATTTATATCCTCAAAGTCCTTGGCCGGATCTAGTCTCACTTCTTCAATATTGACATCCTCAAATTGTAGTTGGCTAGGTTGTTGATGTTCTACTCTGACCTCCCCAATTAACACCTCAAATTCATGCTCTTCTTGGCTATTATCCTCAATATTGGCTTGTTGAGCATTAAAAGCTCCAACCACTTGACTCAATCGAGCCTCCAACTTGCGAATAGTTGCCTCTTGCCTTTCTATCTGCAATTGTTTTTTATTATTTTGTTTCAGAAGGCACTTTAACATATCCTTGATCTCCTTCAGGTCTGCATCCCCAGGTTCTTTGTTCCTGTTAACTTCACAAGAAAAGGTAGAACCATCATAGTAAGGGGTTGAGGGAAGATAAGAAATATAAGCACAACCATGAAAGTGACCATTTTTACCACCACACACATCACACACATTCCACAAATAAGATTGAGTTGGTGCACATAACTCGCTCTCGGAAATATTTTGATGATTTTGATACGGGTGGTTTCCTTTACAATATTTATGAGGATCAATAGTAGAATTATCTACACCTAAATTTCCATAATTCCAAGATGTCATGTTTCTCAAGTCAACGGTTATAATAAAATAAAATAAAAAATACAAAAAAGGAAAACAAAATAAAAGTTCAAACTTGAACCCTAGCAATACATACAGCTACAACTACACCGTTAGTTCCCCGGTAACTGCGCCAAAATTTGATCACGCCCAACTCTAGTCCTAAAATGGATAAGGGATGGTTGCAAATATAATCCGGTCTAAAAGTCCAGAGTCGAATCCCACAGAGAACTAAAGCTTTGCTATATCTATTTAATATCACTAAAAAGACAAGTTTGAACAATTTTCTAAATTATAAAGATTGAAATTTATATTTCTAACTAATTAACTAGCAAATACTAGAAAGTGGTAAAATTATCAACTAACGAGACAAAGGGTTGAAGACTAAATTAACGAGGTCTAGAGTTATGATTTTCCCAATTGCGGAATCCTTCTAGCTATGTTCCCTACAATTTTTTCAATGTATTCTCTACTGATCGTGAGAACTTTAGGTGTCGTACTTCTCTCTCGAGCAACTACAACAATTTACTAGACATATTCTCTCGAACTACGCTAGTTGGCTTTATCTAACCGCTCATTATGACCACGTCAAGGCTTTGTTATTTCTAAACCTGCCTTTAAACCCGCTGTATTGATTTCTCACATACGTTAGGAGTGACGTGTTCAACAACCACCTAAATATGTATCCTTTCTCAAGCAACACATAATAAATAGGCACAGTCAATCGATGGCCATTCAATCAACAACAATAAACACGTAGTTGAACAAGTAGAGAAATCCAACGGCTCAATTATATAAAAACATAACAAGAATTTATCCTAAAAAAGGTTCTATCAAAATCCTAGAAAATGAATTAGCTATTCATAATAGTATGTAAAACTACAATACTAAAAGTCATAACCAACAACGAAAGATAGGAAGAGGAAGGAAAAAGTCGTAGAAGAATTCCCCGCCTTGCTCCTATTGTGTCTCTGCCTCCTTAGGTCGAATCTGTGTCAAAAATCTGTCCAACCTCCTTAAAATACAGTTTTTTCATGTATATATACCAAGTAGGGTCGGGCACAAATAATTATACCTTCTCCTAGCGAAAAAGGACAATTTTTCAGGTCTGGACGCTCGCAGTCGCGGTCCGGGCGCGGTATTTTCCCAGTGCACTGCCTCAGTCCGCGTCCAGGTCCGCGGTCGCGGTTTCGACCGCGTTTTTCTCCCTGTTCCGTTTGGAATTTGGAAAAACGTAAAGTTGTAACTCTTTGAGTTAGCATTCCAACCATATATTGTGGAGCCCAAATGGAGTTCTGAGAGAAAAGTTATGTGCCTTTTACTAGACAGTGCGCAATATGCCTACTCGATTCTTCGTTTCATTGCTCTATCATCCGTTGATCCCTGAATACGATCCCGGCTTAATTCATTGGGCTTTTATTCAGACTTCAAAGCTCCAAATCACTTGATTTCATTCCATAACATCTACATAGCTCGAAATCACTCCTACAAGGCATAAAACACACAATTAGTGCAAAACACTAGCGATTAAAGCGCAAACTCAACTAAAGTGCAGTAAATTAGAGTGTAATAATCGACTAAAATACGTAATTATAGCCTATCATCAACGGCCCTGCAATAATCGCAAAACGAGATTGCAAAACTCCAAATGCACATTCAACATCTTTTCGACATGATTCTTGTTTCATCGAGAAATTTTTCTTCTTTTGAGAAGGTGGCTTATGAATAGTTTGAACAATAGTAAACCATTTTGGATATATACCATCAGCTAAATAATAATCCAGATCATATTCTTTTTCTTGAATAACATAACGGGCGGGAGGAGCAATACCTTTAGCAAGATTGGAAAACAAATGTGATAAGTCTAAATCATTAACATCATTATTGGTGCCGGGCATACCAAAATATGCATGCCATATCCAAAGGTCATAATCATCTACAACTTTAAAAATAATTATTGAGGATCCACTACGACTTGCATATTGTCCAGCCCATGCTGTTGGACAACTTTTCCATATCCAATGCATGCAATCTAGACTACCTAGCATTCCTACAAAATCACGCTGCTCACCGATGTGAAGAAGCCTTGCAATATCGTTAGTTGTTGGTGATCTCAAATACTGCTCGCCAGAAATCTCTACGATAGCTCGACAAAATCTCTTCATGCTTTCAATTGCGATTGACTCTCCAATTTTCACATATTCGTTAGTGGCATCCGCTGGCAAATCGTATTGACAACATTCTAAACACAACTATAATTTTTGTAAAGTAGATAATTTAAATCTACCCAGCGCATCTGTGCGTTGTTCGAAGTACGTATCATGAGCTTTAATTGCAACAACAATATGAAGGAACAAATCTCGGGACATCCGATATCGATGACGAAACATACCATCATTAAAGCATGGATTATATGAAAAATAATCGAGAAATAAATTATTATCAGCAGCTTCATGATCTCGATTGATTCCCACATGACTTGGAAAAGAGTCAACTATGAAAACTTCATTATTTGATATTCTTGCAAATGCTGCAACATATAGTTTTTCATGCGAATATTTTGCAAGATTACTTGATGCTCTTCGGTAATAGTATGATCTAAATCTAAAGATAATGATGATGAAGAGGAATTTTCATCATTATTATTTGATGCTTGATGAGCCGACGCATCTGGTCTTCTCCTTTGTACGTGTCCGAACCATCTGAGCCTCGCTTCCCGCATCTTGTCATCAATGGGAGCCACACCCATCTTCTCCCGAATATCTTCATTCCTAATCTTATCCATCCTAGTGTGCCCGCACATCTACCTCAACATCCTCATTTTGCTACTTTTATCTTCTGGATATGTGAGTTCTTAAGAGGCCAACACTCAGCCCTATACATCATGGTCGGTCTAACAACCGCTTTGTAAACTTACTTTTGAGTATCGGTGGCACTCTCTTGTCACACAGGACTCCAGATGCCAACCTCCACTTCATTCACCCCACCCCAATACTGTGTGTGACATCTTCGTCGATCTCACCTCCCCTCTAGATAACCGACCCAAGGTACTTGAAATTGCCACTACTTGGGATGACCTGTGATTCAAGCCTCACTTCCACGCCCACTTCCCTCGGCTCAGTGCTGAACTTACACTCCAGGTATTCCATCTTCGTCCTGCTCAGCTTGGAACCCTTAGACTCAAGAGCTTGTCTCCAGACCTCTAACCTCTCGTTAACACTGTTTCTCGACTCATCAATCGGAACTATGTCATCGGCGAATAACATACACCATGGCACCTCCCCTTGAATATGGTGTGTTAACGCGTCCATCACCAGGGCAAATAAGAAAACATCCGACGGTTGAGATCATGATAAAATCTATCCTATTATTTATCCGATCAATAATTGTGTCTATTTTATCTCTACACATTGAAGAATGTGTAGAGATAGTTTACCTAAATATAAATTTGAGATTAGGATGAAATTCATCCGACGATTGAGATCAAGATAAAATCTATCATATTATTATCTCGTCAATAATTGTGTCTATTTTATCTCTGCACATTGAAGAATGTGTAAAGATATTTTACCTAAAGATAAATTTGAGATAAGGATGAAATCCATCTGACGGTTGAGATTAGGATGAAATTCATTTGACGGTTGCGATCAAGATAAAATCTAATCCTAATAGTATCCGGTCAATTAATTGTGCCTATTTTATCTTTACACATTGAATAATGTGTAGAGATATTCTACCTAAAGATAAATTTGAGATAAGGATGAAATCCAGCCGACGGCTAATATTAGGATGAAATCCATCTAACAGATGAGATCAAGATAAAATCTATTGTAATATTATCCGGTCAATAATTGTGTCTGTTTTATCTTTAACATTGAAGAATGTGTAGAGATATCTACCTAAAGATAAATTTGAGATAAGGATGAAATCCAACCAACAACTGAGATTAAGATGAATCCATCCAACTGTTTAGATCAAGATGAAATCTAAGTACGTATTAACTAAATTTTTAGCCCTAGTTATATCTATATATATATTAAAGTTCCAACATACCCATCCATATGAAGTTGGCTTTTGTTTTTTCTTTAACCATATAATCCACTTTTCCTTTAATCACTTGCAAAAAATGTCCAGTCGATCTACATGATACTCTACCAATTAAGGTATGCTATTATGCCAAGTTTATTTAGATGTTCCTCAAGATCCAGTAACGTGTGTACATCAATCTAGAGATCATTTTGGGGTCGAGTGAAAGAAGCATAGAATAATGCAAAAAATGAGTGTTAGCAGTATCGCAACAAAAGATCGGTGCAATCTCGAAAGTTATTGAGAAGAATATAAGAAAATTAAATGGTTGTGTACGTCAAGTTAAAAATTTGCATCCTAGTGGTGCTATAGATAAAGATATTGTGAGTATTTATTTTGTAATTATTTATACTTTATTTGTATAAATTTACTTACAATTTTTTTTTTAAAAATATTGCTGATTAATCAAGCAAAAAGTTTACATATGCAAGATCTGAACTACAAAAAAAGGTTTAAATTTGTTCATGTGTGGGATATGTTGAAGGATTTTGAGAAGTTTAAAGATGTCGATGCTGGAAGAAAAAAATTTTGAAAGCAAGGCTCTTCTTATATATCATCGGAGTCTGAGATTACTACTCCTGACTACTACTTCTTATATATTGATGACCCAAATATTCATGAACTTATTCGACAAGAAAAAAAACGAATAATGAATAAAAGAAGTCAACAATATTTTAATAGCCACAACCACAACAAACCTCTGCCCCATACACTTAATACTTTAACTAGTATTAGTACCCGCGCGGATGCGCGAACACTAATCATGTCAAATATTTAAGTTATTTGGATTGTATGTAATTAATCTTAAAATTTACACTTTCTCAGTAAATATAGATAATCATTGGATATTAACTACGTGAAAAAATTAACCATTTCTTCTATTTTTCTTTTTTGATATCATTCTTGCCGGTGTCATTGGATCCTAAAAATAGTCAGGAAGCAAAATAATAACTCATATTTATGGCAAAACAATCAAATGTTGAGACAATGAATGACTCTTTGGATAAGACTTAACTCTTTTACTACTACTTGTACTCTTATTTAGTGTGCTGATATCTCTTAAAAAACTATTTTACTTCTTAATATATTTATTGTTTTTGCCATAAATATGAGTATTATGCTGTATATTTATTGTATGATATCCTTCTTCACTCGGTGCCCTTCTAGCACCGGTTCTCCAAACTCCAGTATATTATGCTGGACCGGTATACTTGCTAGAACTCCAGTATATTATGCTGGAGTTCTACTTATGCTGGAACTCCAGCATAATATATAGTAGCTAAATAATCCCAACGTGTTACATAAGGCAAATATTGTATAATTGTTCGGTTTTCCGCAATTTTCTCCATCCCTCTATGTAAATAACCCAATATTGGTTCGCAGTCGACAACATCTTCACCATCTAGAGTAACGATGAGTCGAAGAACACCGTGCATTGATGGGTGCTGAGGCCCCATATTGACTATCATGAGGTCTTTTCTTGTAGTTGGTGCAGTCATAAGTTTTTTACCGATTCATTCTTCCATGAATTGCTGAAAGTGAAAAGAAGTTCATCAAAATTTAATCGAAACATATAAGTGAAAATGAAATGACTCTTCAAATAAATCAAATTAACGAGTTTTTGTCTCTCGAATGTCCAACTGATTAATTAATTCTTTATAACGTACTCTATTTTTTTTTGACAAATAAGCTAGCAGTCGTTGACGTTTTCCCAAAATTTTCTTCAAACCTCTCTGAGATAAATAGTCTTTTTTGTGCAATTCTAAATGTGAAGTAAGTCTCCGTATCTTATTAGTGAAATTGAATACTTGAAANTTTTCTTTTTTGATATCATTCTTGCCGTGTCATTGGATCCTAAAAATAGTCAGGAAGCAAAATAATAACTCATATTTATGGCAAAACAATCAAATGTTGAGACAATGAATGACTCTTTGGATAAGACTTAACTCTTTTACTACTACTTGTACTCTTATTTAGTGTGCTGATATCTCTTAAAAAATATTTTCTTCTTAATATATTTATTGTTTTGCCATAAATATGAGTATTATGCTGTATATTTATT
Source organism: Nicotiana attenuata (assembly GCF_001879085.1). Taxonomy (NCBI): domain Eukaryota; kingdom Viridiplantae; phylum Streptophyta; class Magnoliopsida; order Solanales; family Solanaceae; genus Nicotiana; species Nicotiana attenuata. The sequence goes on from NW_017670921.1 coordinate 132,747, forward strand.
GTATGATATCCTTCTTCACTCGGTGCCCTTCTAGCACCGGTTCTCCAAACTCCAGTATATTATGCTGGACCGGTATACTTGCTAGAACTCCAGTATATTATGCTGGAGTTCTACTTATGCTGGAACTCCAGCATAATATACTGGCGTATTTTCCGGGTTTTGAACAGTGTTTTCGCTCAGATTTATCTTTACATGAAAAGTGGCTAAATTTCGATTACTTTTGAAACTGAGTTATTTTTGAACGACCAGTCGTAAATTTGGCTATTTTTGAATTTCACCCTTAAAAATTGGTGAAGGGTTAGAGATGGTGTTAGAATTAAAATTTGACGTAGTATTTGTTTTTTCAATTTGATAATAATTAGCTTTCATCTATTCTCCAAATTTTGTTCTCCTCCAAGTAGTATAGTATGCTTCTCGCTCGAACAAATGAAAAACAAAACAAGAATAAAAGAAAGAATTCATTTTCTCGTGATAAAAAACGAATTAAAACGGCATAATGTTGTATTACTAGTAAATTTATGATGACAGAACCAAATATAGTGATGTATACAACGTTGTCTACTTTTCCAGAAAAAAGAAAAATTTGTCCCTTTCAAAATGACCTTTCCTTTTGCTTTCCTTCCACTCGGTCCCCAATTTATTTAATCATCTGACATCTCCCCACAAATTCCAGTAATTAGTATTCTAGGGCTGTGCATAATTTAGTAAATACCGTATTACCGTATTAAAATCCAAAATTTTGGTATTTGGTATTCGATATTTTGGTATTTAGTATGATATTTGGTTTAAGTTTTACAAAATATTGTTATTAGGTATGGTATTTGGTATTTTAAAATGAAATACCAAAATACCGATACCGTACCGAAATATATATTATATTACACAATACACATATTATTAGTTATAACATAAATATAAAAGTCTAAAATTTTACTTTCCTTTATTCTCTAAGTTCATCAATTAACTCTAAGCAAGTAACAAGATATTTCTAATGATCAAGTTTATTCTTTTATGTACAGTTTTCTCTCTCTAAGTTGGTATTTGCTAGTTTTGGACAAAACTTTTGTCAACAAATGTTTTTAGTTTTGTACTTTTGAGTATGTTAATTTAGAATATTACAGTCTATGACTCTATGCACTAGTTAGTATTCGAACCGGATAAACCGTAGTTACCAAACCGAATAAACCGAAACCGAAAGGAGAAAAATCGAACCGTACCGAATTTAATTAGGTACGGTATTGGTATTGCATTTTAAGAAACCGATACGAAAAATACCGTACCGTACCGATCGACGAACACCCCTACTCCCTTCGTCTCAAAATATCTTTCGTGATTTTTAAAAATAATTGTCTTAAATTATTTATTATTTTAAAAGTTCAAGAGTAAATATTATATCTTAAAATATAAATAAAGGTGAAATAGTCAAAGAGCTTTCTTATTTAATATTTTCTTAAAAAAGAAATACTACAAATAATTGAGATGGAGGGAGTAGCAACTTATGATTAAAAACGGTTAAAATATCATGGTATAGCCCGTTTTCACACTGGTCAATAAAAAATAGCCAGCGTTTATCAAGTCAATGAAAAATAGCCACTATTTTGCTGCAACAGAGACCGGTCCAGTATAATATACGGGAGTTCTGGTGCATTTGTGTACGAACTCCAGCATATTATGCTGGACCGGTATACTTTGCTAACTCCTGTAAAATTTGCGGGAGACTGGAGCACCAGTGCTCCAAACTCCAGTATATTATACTGGACAATTATACTTGCTGGAACTCCCGTAAAATTTGCGGGAGTTCCAGCATAATTATCCTGGAACTCCCGTTAAATTTGCGGGCGTATTTTTCCGGATTTTGAACAGTATTTTCGCTCAAATTTAAAGTGGCTAAATTTTGATGACTTTTGAAACTTGGCTATTTTTCAACGACCAGTGATAAATCTGGCTATTTTTGAATTTCTCCCTTAAAAACGTGGCGGGTCCATTACTTCGTAGAGCCCCACATTGACTTTTCTTTTTCTGTTAATTTATCTAAGTCGGGGAATTACACGACAACTTCTGTATTTTTTATTCAGAAAGTATACTATATTTAATGTTGCTACTTTTGTTTTTTCTGTAACGTGAACTCCACATATAAAGTCCCTGCAGGTGGATCTCAACAACGTTCGCTTTCAAGTATTCGTTTTTCTTGTTCTTTCTTTTTGTTTTGTTTTCTTTCGGCTGTAAGCGTATTCATTTTTGTATTTTGATTGTGTTGTTTCTTTTTAAAAACAGAACAAATTAAATTTGTTTGAATAGAAAATAAAATAATAGTGCAGGAAAAAAATATTTTGTTTCGCGAAGCATTTCTGAACATTGTATCATGTGCCATGGAATGATTACATATCAAATAGATTACATATGAGTATTTAACTAATCAACATCATTAAAGTTGGAATGATTCCAAATTTCCAATTATACATCACATCATGTAGATTACATATTTGACTAGTAGTGGAGTAATCGATATCGTTAGCTGTTACCACACCAAAACTTAGAAACTAATAATATACTATGTAGTCTATCACACAATATTGACCAAACATCACTTTTAGCCCGTGGTCGAAACTATTTATCTCCGAAACTATACATATATATATATATATATATTCGGCTAATATTTTAAAAGCGGATATATAGTGTGTCATTTTTTCCCACCATATATGTGAGTTCAAGTCTAGTCGTCGTGCCTGATTTCCTTTCATATTAGTCTCTTGTCCACTAAATTTCCTCTTTCCTAATTTATGCATTATTTTAAAAGTTAACTTTTTATTTTTATTTTGACTATAAATTCGAATATAAATTTTTTAAGTTTTTAAAAAATAAAACTTACATATTTAAAAATTACGTAAAAAGTAATTTAAGTTAAAAAATATTTAAAAAAAACATATGAAAAATTATGGTCAAAGAAAGTTTTAAGTCAAAAGAAAATTTTTATTTAAAAATTTTTGTTTTGCTTTATGTTTGTTGATCATGCAAAAGCTGCAGATAACAGACAATAACGAATGGAACAGGTCCAAGTCCGGGTCTGCTTCCTGTCTGTTTACGCTTCCTGTTTCTTTTTTTTTTTTTTTCCCTGAAACAATGGCAATGATCATATCTATCAGTTTATCAAAATCCCCTCAAATTATATAACCTAATTCTCCTCACAAATCCTCAACCTAAAGGCTCATTGCACTTCCTTATACTGTAAATCTATTTTGCCATTCTGATCTTGTTTTATTCATTTCAATTGCATTAGGAGCTATTCTAATTATTAAAAAGCGAACAATAACTGTTCACTCCATTAAGTATTAGTTCAGCCATTTCAATTTGGTTTTGGCGAGTTTAATCAAATGGCATTGTGAAATCATTGGGCTGTCAATTCGTTAATTTTGGTTCCAAGAAACAGCGCCATTTCCAATAAATGGCGCTGTCGAGACACTTCTTTTACCGGAAGCCGCCTGATCGACTTCTAGAGATTTCTGAGCGTGTTTATGGTACGCCTTTTCTCACATTCTTCCCCATTTCTTCAATCTTGCATTTTCCTGTTTTGGGAGTTTACAAGTGGTAATTTACCTATAGGTTCAATGTTTTCTTCCCCGCAGTAACTTGGACTTAAATTGTTGAGTATTGGAATGAACGGGTCCAAATGAATGATCACCGGACTAGTTCGGAATTGAGACATTGTAGTAGTAGTAGTAATAGTTAATTTGGGCTTATTTTGCTCAATCATATGATATTTCATGATAATTTTTCTTTATTTTTATAAATCATCATTACCGGTTAGCTAAATTTGGAGCTACTTCTGATAATAGTTATAGTTTAGCTCTAGTTTCTCCAGTTGTTTGAAGTAAATGAGCTGCAAAATGACAGAGCGAAAGAAATGCAACTTCATGTGGAAAATGTTGAAACCTCTTGCCCATAACTTGGTGGTTGTGAACATACATTATTTCATATTCTGGTCGAATTTGCTCAAGTACCAAGTTACATGTTTAAGTGATTTCCCTTGAACTTACTTTGTCGTCTCAAAGAAGGATGATTTCTTGGGTTCGTTTTGTCAGTATTGATGTTTTTGTCTTCTTTTCCTCTAAAATTCATGCTTGCAGTGTTCGATTGTTGCTTCTCTGGCAACGTATTGGATGAAGATGAATACAAGACATATATGGGAGAGATTGTAGCTCAGTTACAGGACCACTATGCAGATGCTGCTTTCATGGTTTTCAATTTTAGAGAAGGTGATCGAAGGAGCCAAGTATCTGACATTTTGTCCCAGTATGGTATGACAGTCATGGATTATCCTAGGCAATATGAGGGGTGTCAGCTATTGCCATTGGAAATGATCTACCACCTCTTGCGATCGAGTGAGAGCTGGCTTTCCATCGAAGGCCAAGATAACGTCTTGTTGATGCACTGTGAGAGAGGAGGGTGGCCTGTTCTTGCCTTCATGCTTGCTGGTCTTCTTTTGTACAGAAAACAATACGCCGGTGAGCAGAAGACTCTTGAAATGGTATATACGCAAGCTCCTAGGGAACTTGTACATCTTTTGTCACCTCTGAATCCACAGCCATCTCAGCTTAGATATCTCCAGTATATCTCCAGAAGAAATTTCGACTCAGATCGGCTGCCATCAGATACACCTTTTTCGTTAGATTGCGTCATACTTAGAGTCCTTCATCTATTTGATGGTGGGAGGGGCTGCCGACCTGTAGTTCGTGTCTACAGTCACGATCCCGCTTCAACAATGCATAATAGAGGATCTAAGCTCTTATATTCAACATCAAAGACAAAAGAACATGTTTGCCTCTACCAACAGGTAACTCCAAGCTTAAAATTTGAGACTTGAAAGGTACTTAGCTGAAATCTGAAGTGTCCTGCTGACTCCTCACTGCAGGAAGAGTGTGCGCTGTTGAAAATAGATATCCGCTGTCGTGTCCAAGGAGATGTTGTTCTTGAGTGCGTCCATTTGGAAGATGATCTATTAAGGGAAGAAATGATGTTCAGGGTCATGTTTCACACAACATTTATTCAGTCAAATGTTTTGACGTTAACCCGTGATGAAGTTGATGTCCCATGGGATGCACAAGACCAACTTCCAAGAGAGTTTAAAGCAGAGGTTGGCTGTTTATTTCTCTGACTTAGTTCTCTATAATTCATACTTTTTCGTCTACTAAGAAGCTATAGGACTTGAAGAATACTCATACCTGTACCAGGTGCTTTTTTCGGGTGCTGAAGCTGATCAATCTATCATCACCACAGAAGCACCATATGAAGATGAGAATGAAAGTGAAGGCGCTTCATCTGAGGAGTTTTTTGAGGTGGAAGAGATATTCAGTGTTGATGGACAGGATGGAAGGGCCGAGTCTAATGCCTATACAGTTCCCAATGGTATGCAGGATGATAACATTGAAATAGTCTGGAAAGAGGAGTTAGGGCGTCATGCTTTACAAGATTGTGGGTCGGATGGGGTAAATCACAAACAAGAAAGAAAGATGTATAAGCAGCGGGCACCAAAAAAGAATAGTTTAGGTAATAGGGATGAGTTAATGGCCTCAAAAGTTGTGACTTCTAATGTTACTAGCAACATGGAATCAAAAGCTGTAATATCTGGGGCTAGTGGCATGTCAAAAGAAGGGGAGAATAAGCATCGAGAAGGCACTCTTAAACAGAAGAAGTTTGAGCCGCAGGGTTCACAACAGGAGTTGAGTGGTGAAAGCAATAAACAAAAGGATGAAATGCCACCCTCATCTCTAAAGAGACAGCTATTATCCAACTCAAAACCAGCCGCTGATGGGCTTGGTCCAAAAAATAAATCTAAACAGCAGGAATCTCAGTGCACTCCTTCAAGACTGGCGAAGCCAAATGCAGTATCTCGGTGGATTCCTACTAATAAAGGTTCTTATACTAATTCAATGCATGTATCATATCCACCATCAGGATATAATAATGCTCCTTGTGGGCTTGCTCTCACCAAGGATTCTCGATCTCATTCAAAATCTAAATCTCCATCTTCTCGAGCTTCTGTAAAAGCTATGGTTCCAGCTGACGCAGGTCGTGTTCCACGGAAAAACTCTTCATGTCCTGCATTATTAGACATGTTAGCAGTCCAAGAGGCATTGCTTACTAAAGACTCTCTACGAGCATCAGCTGAAAGCCAAGCCATGCAATTTCTTCCATCTCCTCCAGGTCGTCCCCTAACTCCTCCACTGCCTCCATGTTCAAGCACTTCATCTTATAGAGTTCCTCAAATTCACGGAGCAAGGACAAATCTACCAGCTTCTGACATCCTAGCTCTGTCTTTGCAGGAAAGCCACATTATTAAAGCCTCTGTGACTCACCAATTACCCCCACCTCCACCACCTCTGCCCCCTCTGCCTCATCCATCCCTGCCACTTACTCGTAATGCCACATCTTTATCACCTCCACCCTTATCTCAACCTCTACCTCCTCCTCTACCTACATTAACTGGCTTGATAACTCCTATTGGTACCTCTCGCCCGCCCCCATCATCGCTTCCCACATCATCCAGCGTTCTGAATGCTGCTACCTGTAAGCTCTTGCCGCCACCCCCTCCACCACCCCCGTGGTCAAGTGGGGCTTATGCAGCTTCCTCTGTAGCATTATCAAGTTCATTGCCACCTTCAACTCCACCTCTATCTCCACCTGTATATGCTGACACTGTATCCAAACCTGATAGTTCTGGAACGAATTCTCCATCACCACCACCACCTCCCCCTCCTCCTCTATTTGGTGCCCCTTCTCCTCCACTTCCATTGCCACCACCTTCTCCACTAAATCCAGCTAGGCATAGAGTTGCTTCTTTGCTTGCTCCACCAGCACCTCCTCCTCCAACTCCACGTCCTCTTTCACTTAGTGCTTCAGCTCCACCTCCCCCTCCACCACCTCCCCTTCCTTCACGTGTTACTCCAGCTCCACCACCTCCACCACCTCCACGAAGTGCCCCACAAACACCATTTCCACCTTCACCTCCTCCGCCTCCTTCATACAACAATCCACCTGCACCACCTCCACCTCCAATTCGTGGTCCTCCCCCTCCTCCAACTCCATGTTATTTCCCTGGAGCACCATCCCCACCCTTACTGCCTCCTTTGTGTGGATCTGCACCCCCACCACCTCCTCCTTTGCCTGAAGCTCCACGTGCACCTCTTGGACCACCTCCTCCTCCACCTCCTTCAATGCGAGGGCTTCCTGCTCCTTCCCCTCTTCCTAGTGGTGGCCCTCCTCCACCTCCACCTCCAGTATGTGGAGCACCCCCTCCTCCACCCCCTCCTGGAGGTTATGCACGAGGTGTACCTCCTCCACCCCCTATTGGAGGAGGCGCACCTAGTCCACCTCTTCCACCAGGAGCTCCAAGACCTCCAGGCGGTGGACCTCCTCCGCCACCACCTAGGGCACTTGGGAGAGGCCTTACTGTAGGGAGAGGGCAGGGGCTTTCACGAACAACAGGCAGTATAGCTCCTCGGAGATCTACCTTAAAGCCGTTGCATTGGAGCAAAGTAACTAGGGCACTAGGGGGTAGCTTATGGGAGGAACTGCAGAGACGTGGAGAGCCTCAAATGTATGTTCCATGCTTTTGTAGTTTAACACTGCCTATGCTCCATTCCAGCAAAATACTGATACCCTTTTGCTCCAATTCTAGTGCAACAGAATTTGATGTGTCAGAAATTGAGACTCTTTTCTCTGCGACAGTCCCCAAGAAAGATGGCGCCGGAGGCAAATATGGAGCAAAAAAGTCAGTTGGATCTAAACCAGACAGGGTTCACCTGGTAATCGACTAATTTAATACCTTTTCTTGGGGGATATTTTTAAAAGGATCTGAATTTTCAATTAATGCATTTGTCTTGATAGTATGATATTTTATCCAATGTGCTGTCCAGTCTGTTTATTTTTTCTTTTTCCTGTACATAGATTCCTATTGCATGATACTTTTCGTTCTTCTTTGTAGATCCGGTATTGGTGTTTGATGGAATTCCTTTTTTCTCCTTTATTGTTTCTTTTAACTTTGATTTATAATTCCTCCTTGTGATGGGCTTTTCTCTGTTGTTTTTGTTTAAAAGATTGATCTAAGGAGGGCTAATAATACTGAAATTATGCTCACTAAGGTGAAAATGGCACTTCCTGACATGATGGTGAGTTTGGTATTTTCTCTTCAATGTCATTATCTCCTTAGTTGTCATTGTTGAATGCTCTTTTTTATTATGAAAGAATAATAACACCTTGTCCTGCAAACAAACATGCACATAGAGAGATTGTTTTCACATTTCATGGTAGAATTATATGCTGTGTTCAGGATAATGGGAGCTATATATTGTCAGAATATTGCAAATTTCATTTCTTATGGTAGTAATGCATGACACTGCCTTTGGTTTCTGTATTGAATTTTAAATTGCTTATGGCCAATCGTAGAAGGGATATCTTATCTCTTACCCCCTCAGTTTTGTTGCTTTCTTCTATTATTCCGCTGGTTTGGACCATTTCTCTGTTTCACATAGTTAATGTCAAGAGGCTAGAATACATATACAAACAAAGGCTAGAATGCATATATTAAAGCAGGGAAAAGAAAAGAAGTTACTGGGAGGAATGCTTCATGGGTCCATAACACCCAGACTAGGATTTTACAGGGAAAAAAGAGAGTGAACTGCTGAGATCTATCTTAAATGATCAATGTCTGGTCAAACCACTTTTTCAAATCCAGCCTTTGTCTAGAAAAGCCTGCATTTACTTTTTCTGAAGCCATTTCTTTCCTGTGAACCTTACACTCAAAGCTTGTTTTAGAGTGTTGTTAAAGACTCAGTTGACACGTGGTTAAACCCGAAATCTAGGAGTAGTGCAAGGAGTTCGCATTTCCTAAATGATGCTTCAATAAATTCACCAAAAGGCTAAGGCATGCAACCTTCACTGAATGCTTCCCTTTAAATTACTCTTTCTGCTTAAACCCAGCAGACCTTGGGCCTTTTTTATATATTTTATTTTATGTATACCTTTAACAAATCGATATCTATTTTTAGACCTGTGTGATTCTCTTTTTTTTTTTTTTTTTTAATATTGTTGCTAGTCTGGATGCTGTTCACTAGGTATTTTGTTTCCTATCTTGTTACCCAGTAACAACGTTTATCTATGTGGCTTACAGGCAGCTGTGCTGGCAATGGATGAGTCGATTTTAGATGCTGATCAGGTGGAGAATCTTATAAAGTTTTGTCCTACAAAAGATGAGATGGATCTTCTCAAGGTGAAGCAAGCCAGTCTGAAGCTCTTATTCTATTAGCTGTAACTTTCTTGTTCTATATATCCTAAAGAACCTTTATTTCTCGGCTCCTCTCTGTCTCCACTCTTTGGGTTGATCCTTCAGCAAAGTGTTTTTGTTTTTAATTATCTCTTGCTATTATAACTGCTCAGGGTTACACCGGTGACAAAGAGCTTCTGGGAAAGTGTGAACAGGTTAGTAGATTTGATATTATATTCATTTGCAGGTTTTATTTCTCTCTACTGTTATATGTTGTCATAGATGCATTTACAAACCGAAAATGGGAGAAACAGGGAAATAGTTGAGTTTAGTTTGCAGTAATATCCGATGTAGTGCGTAAGTTTGTATATGATGATTGGACGTTAGGTTGAGTAGTTTAACTTCCATTGTTTACTCTGACCTGTCAAATTAGCACACTCAGGCAAAGAAAAAAGTTTCTTGTACTATCAAAAAGTAGGAAGTACCTCAGATGGCTCTTTTGTTTCATCTTATAGCTGAAGATAAAGAGAGGTAGGTTGGTGAGGGGTAAAAAAGTTTAACAGGGCTCATATGCAATTTTCAAATTAATGAATCTATTTTAATTATCAAAAAGAAAGTTCAGCTCAGAATAGCTCTTTTCCAAGAATTTATTTTAATTATCAAAACGAAAGTTCAGCTCAGACTAGTTCTTTTCCAACTTAGAATAGATCCTGTAGACACCTAATTGCAAATGAGCTTTGCTATATGAATTGGGCAATTTATGAGGAGTCTAGGTACATAGTCTTTCTTAAGCTTACTTCTTCATTAGATTGAGTGTTTGTTAGGCATTTTTATGTTTTTCAATAGAAACAGAGGATGGAACTTATTCTGGGATTTTGTATGTATCAATGAATATGGCAACTGTATCCCAATGTCACATGGATTGTCCACAAACATGAAATACACCATTTTAAATGCTACCTTTATTTATAAATGAACTTCATTAGTTTCATATTTAAAAGAACACATGTAACGTTTCCACTTTTGATATGTCTTAGAACATCTTTTTTTTTTGGTTGCAAAAATGGTCTAGCAAATACTTGATTTAGTTCAAAATAGGTGATGGTGATCACGCATATGCTAAAACTCAATTGGATTTCAGAAACTTATCGGAATTCGTATTCCATGTGAATTTGGGATACATTTGTCTGTATGCTTCAACCCATAGAATCAGCATAGAATAAGCAACAGAGAACGGTCTAGTTTTCGACGATCAAGGCTATGAGCAGATTGTTGGATACACAAATTGCAGATTGGGCGAGATCACCGATAAAAATAGTGTATTTTCGTTAGAGGTAATTTATGTCTTGAAAAGCAAGAAACAGAATGCAGTTTCTCAATCTACTTTAGAAGCAAATAGGCAATGGTTGTGGCAACTTTGGAACTAATTTCGATCAAACATTTACTCAAAGAATTGAAGTATGTGCATATTGCATCGCATCCAGGTTTCACGAGTGAGATCGATACTCTCAGGTATCATTGTCACAAAATTTGAAGTCAAATGATTAGCTTGTAGATATTGTCACCAATCTCCTTACTGGTTCTTGAATCAGCTACATCAGTAACAAGCCGGGTACATAAAACTTGTATAAGCTGCTTGAAGGGGAGTATTAGATAATTAATGTACATAGTTAAGTTGTATATAGCTATACTTACTGTTAGCATCCCACATCGTGGAACATGATTATATAAAGTGTTGATATAAAAGGATCCAGCATAACATACACTTGTCTTCGCTCATTCCGCATATTTCTTCTTCCGTGTTATATTTCTCGTAAATATGCTGTCATTTTTGTTATCAATTTTAACATGAGTAAACATCTTGGACCTATCTTCTGTTTCGTGATCTGAGTGTATGTTTAGTTTTTTTTTGACAAGGTCCTTGGCGCTTTCTGCGTCGGGGTTCGTTAAAAGAACTAGCATAATGGATACATTGAGTTTATGCTTAGCTAAAAGAACTAACACAATGGATACATATAGAATTATTAATATGAGTACTCTTACTGAGCCGAGCTAGTGAATTTTTCAATTGAGCAATTAAATGTTTGAGCTCAAGCTTTTATCAAGCCAGCAACAATTGAATTTGAGCATGATCTGTTTCTCAATTGGTTTGCAACCTTACTTTAGAAGCCCTTGCTTGTAATAGATATTCATGATAGCTTGAATCTTATTGGATATTCTTCCTATGAAATTATTTTAGAATGATTTAGGTCTGATTAATGATGTAGTCCCTTGTTCCGTTATTGGTTTGGGGAAATTCTTCTAAATTTTTTCCCTGCCATCCATGATCTTGTACTTGTAAAGATTGGAAAAGCAGCTGACACTGGTTTTGCAGTACCTTTTAGCTCAGATTCCAATGCATCAGTGGCTTTCCTGATTTTACCTTTTGTCTTTCAGTTCTTTTTAGAGCTGATGAAGGTGCCACGAGTGGAGTCAAAATTAAGAGTTTTTCTCTTTAAGATTCAGTTCAACTCTCAGGTATGTGTACATCTAGAGATCCTGGCTGAAGTATTCTTGTGGAGATCTGAATTTAGCTTCATCCCAGGTCTCAGACTTCAAGAAAAGCTTAAACACCGTGAACTCTGCTAGTGAAGAGGTACTTTTACAGTTTCTGCATCTCTTCTTTGCTCTTCCATTTCTATCTTAGCATTTGCATGAGTCACTACGCTTGTAGCAGGCCCGAAACTCTCTCAAATTGAAGGAAATTATGAAGAAAATATTGTATCTAGGGAACACATTGAATCAGGGAACTGCCAGAGGTAGGACTCTCTGTCCTTGCCTGATTACATGCATTTTATTTTTTAACCATTGATGTCCATCCTTGTCATAGAGATTTTACAATCGTTCAGCTATCTTAAATGTGAACTAAAACCGAAACTTGATATTCTACATGTATGGTTAATGTAATTGCTGCAAATCTGGAACCGAAGACACTCTAGTTTGTATACAATGCTTGCTGAAGTTGATAACAATGATTGCTTGACCTTGCCATGAACAAGAAGAAGAATAACGATTTTTCTATCTAGATAAGTAGAATATGGGCTTTTACCCTAAAAATGGTGGTTGGCTTCTCATATTATGTAAAGAATTCATAAAGGGAAGTCACAAGTTTCATCCAGTAGCGGAGCCAGGATTTTCACTATCAAAATTTAAAGAAGTAAATACACGAAGAAGTCAAGGGGATTCATCACACAGTGTATATACATTAAAAAATTACCCATCTAAACAGTGTAATTTTCCGACAAATGGTTGTCAATTGACACCCCTTGGAGCAGTGTGTCTCCGCCACTGGTTTCATCATGTTTCTGCTGATTTTTGAAACGAAAAATCCGAATACATTTAAAATTTTATCAATAAGCAGAGTTACAGAATCCTTCTGTTACCAAGAAATTTTGAAAAGAGTTCTGTGTAAAATATTTCTTTAGATAGATAACTGTGAGCTTTAAATTGGTACCTAACAGACCCAATTACCAAGTACGATTAGGTGTCTGGCTTGACTTATACCTTCATGGACTTCAATTATTAGATTGAATAATACTTGTTGCTTGAATTTCCAAGCCTACTAAATTACTAACAAGGGCTTACTGATTGATTTGTTCCCGACCTAGATCAGTTTTCCATTTTGGATATCTGGAGAACAGAAGCATATATTTTGATTTGGAAACGATAGTTGCTCTTTGGAGTATAAGTGCCGACATTTTTGGTTTCTTGGTACTATATTTTGCAATTAGCACATATTGCTCTCATCTTATGTGGCTGAAGTAGTTCTGGTGGAACTTAAGGAGGACCTGACTACAAACTTAGGATGTTATATTTCTATGTGGTCAAGCAGAAGTATATCGAATTTTGAGACTGAGTTCCCTGTACATTCTTATTCCAGGTTCTGCCGTTGGATTTAAGCTGGACAGTCTCTCAAAGCTCACTGATACACGTGCTACTAACAACAGGATGACACTCATGCATTATCTTTGTAAGGTGTGGATTACTCTCAATTTCATTTTTTCTGTTCCCAAGTGTAACACCCCTGACTTTAGGCAGAGTCCCACATCGGCAAAACATAAGAGGGATGCTGGGTATATAAGTTAACAAGCCTTAGACCCTAGTGACACGTTTTAAACCCGTGAGGGCCTAGGCCCAGAGCGGACAATATCACTAGCGGGCTGGGCTGTTAAAGATGTTATCAGAGCCACTCTTGTGTTAGCCATGCCGATGGTGGGTCAGAGTTCAACTGAGTTTAGGCAAATCCCGGTTAGGCGGGGCAAACCTCAGTGCTGAGTCTAGGCAAATCCCATGCGGTGGGGCAAACCTCAGCGAGGACGCTGAGTCCATAAGAGGAGCGGACAATATCACTAGCGGGCTGGGCTGTTAAACCAAGGAAAGCTACTTGAGTTAATACTTCCCCCTCTTTCTTATTAGCTGTTCTCAGGAAAATGGTCTCTGTGGTTCACAGTCATCAGTATACACTACCTCATGAACACACTGTCTGTTTTAAATCTTCTTCAATATTTCCTGAAAGATTTCTTTGCACCGGTTTACTGTTTGGCAACACTATGCAAAAACTTAGAGGATAATTTGGGTGCATGTGGAATTGCAGGATTTTCTACGTCTGAAAGTACTGCAGATATGAGCCCCAAAAAAGAGAACTTTTGGGAACAAATCGGGTGCAATCTTTAAGACGTGCGACAGAAATTGCGGTAGCTTCTAGGGTTAAAAGTTTTCCCAACCAATGTATGACTCTAACCTGCTCTAACACTCCCTCGTATGCCTAGACCGCCACTGGAGCGTGGACAAGATAACATGGGGGCCCAAACAGGGACGGACCTGACTCTGATACCATGGAAAGATATGGACCTTGGGCCTAACTCAATATCAAAAAGCTAGCTCATGAGGCGAGGAATGCCCAAGTCCATATAAGGAGACCACCAGCCCATTCCCCAACGAATGTGGGACTCTAAGCCGCTCTAACAAAAGTGCTGCAGATTCGGGGCCCAAAAGGATCGAAAATTGTTGAATTTATGTGTTATGATCGAAAAATGTTGGATTTGAACCTACGACCTTACAGTTGGAGCTTCGACCAACCAAGAGAGCAAAGTGGGAAAGAGCCAGCGTTTGGCTCCTGGGGGGTTTTAGGAGGGTTTTTTACCATATCACTAAAAGGGATTGTAAAAGGGTATAAGAAGACTTTAAACAATAAATAAGAGTGGAGTATTAGCTCAGTAGTAACTGAAGTTCTTTGTTCACCAGCTCAACTCCAACTCAACAGCCAAAACATTCACGCGAACACATGCAAGCTCGTAAGTCAGGTCAAGGTAGTTATGAGGAAGCTCGGGGACTGAAGGTATGAGCTCAATGAAAGCTGGACGCAAGTGGCATTTGGTGGTGGTTACGGAGCATCTCAGTTAGGCAGCTAGCTAATAGAAAGAGTGAGTTCATGAGCTCATTAAGTGCTGTAATTAGATACAATACATCCTAAAGCATAATTCAAATCCGACCATGCACGCAAGTCATAATACACAATATGATGTCGCTCAAGACCTCGAACCACTGACCGGAACCTTAAAGCTCAAAACGACCGGTCGGGTCGTTACAGCCTTATACAATTGTGAATACCATTATATTTTTTGGTGTGATTTGACTTGGCCATTCTTTTGTTTTGTTCTATCGGCATGTAATGCTTCTTCGCTCTGTTGTCTGGACATTTTTGTAGCTGAGAATCTCTTTCTTTTTCATTTACTCTTTTACTTAGATATCCTATCCCATTTCTTCATGGCTCTTAACCCTCCTCTCTAAAATTAGGTGTTATCATATATTGTTGCCTTTGTTGATAATATCTCTTTTCTCTCAGGTTCTTGCTTCCAAGTCACCAACTTTTTTAGACTTCCATGAAGATCTTGCAAGTGTGGAAGCTGCATCAAAGGTTATTTTTCTATCTCTTTCTTGCAATAATTCCTTTTATATTTAATTAGGATAAGTTAGAAAATAGTTTCACCTTGCAGATTCAATTGAAATCTTTGGCTGAAGAGATGCAAGCAATCATCAATGGACTGGAAAAAGTAAAGAAGGAACTGGAGGCATCTCAGACTGATGGCCCTGTGTCCGAAACTTTTTGTAAGGTATGATGGAGATTGTAAGTCCTCCATAAACTATGTCTCAGTATTTTATGTGTGCATATGTGCAACACCTCCCAGATCATGTTAGGAGGGCTAAACTTTTTTGTTCTTTCATCTGAGATTAACATGTTATTGCTTGCTTAGGACATCTCTTGAATGACCTCCAGTTACAACCTTTGTCTCTAGAATCAAATATTTGGATTGAAGTTTTATACCATTTGTTGCCATTTGTCCTCTTTAATTGGAACTGCAAGGCCTTTTTCTTTTCTTTTGTATATTGTCCCCTCCTCACTCCATCTCGCTCTCTGTAAGGACTGACTTCAAGATTTTTTTTTTTAACGGAAAAAAGGACAAAACTACCCCTCTACTATCTTTTAGTTTCTAAATGTGTCCCCTGTTATACTATCCGTCCCCACTCCCCATTTACCCTTACCTTTAGGAAAAGTTCTAAATTTGCCCTCATTTTAAACGGCTTGACACGTGGAGGCTTCTAATCAAAAGACCCACCCCATAGATTAAAGGAAATTACCAGCTATGTCCATTTATAAGTAGCTCATTACAAAAATTGTCCAATTGATAGAATATTACTAATATTAGCCAAATTAGCCAATTAGCTATTTGTTGCAAAAAAATATCAAATTTTCGCTTTGTTTTGAGTGAGTGTTATTAGAATAGATTGGGCACAACTTAAGGAGCTTAAATCTCAATTTTGGGATGATTTGGTGAAGTTTTGAGGTGGTTTGAATTAAAAATTCGAAGTAAAAGCTGAACATGAAAAAAAATAATATGTGTATCACACTGTGTATCATTTGTGTATCACATATGTATCGTATTTGTATCAATTGTGTATCACATGTATACTTGTGTGTGAGATACATGCGTGATACATGTTTGATACATGTGTCGCAGAAGACTTTTTTGAACTCGATTTAATTACGAATTTTGATACAAAACCAGTCCAAATCACCTCCAATCTTCCTCAAATTTTGTATATTGACTTATCTATATATTTTCAATGAATTTCAACTATACCCATTAAAAAGTTCCTTTTTTGTTTAGATTTTTGGAATATTGTATAGATTTTTGTATTTCATCACCTTATTTGCTACCCCGTCCATGAAATTTCCTTTCCGTCTTGTATCTAATGTTGCTAATCACGCTTAAAAATATAAAAGGTGATTTTTGCATGTGATTCTTTGAGAGAAAGAACCCTATTATTTGGTTTTTAATTTTTGTTGGCTAGTTTAGGTAAGTCTATGACTAATGGCTAGAGGTTGGTAAGTTGAGATTTATTTGGGACATTTGTGTAAGTTTCCCTAGATTAAAAACCCAGCCCCGTTATTGTAACCCATAACCCGACCCGACCACATTCACATTATAACCCCCAAAAAAAGGCTTCACTGTAGCAGAAAAGCTGCGATTTTTAACCAAGAAATATGTTCTTTTTGGTTTTTAAGCTTGGCAAGGAAAGAGCTGAGGACAGTGCATATTGCTGGTGTAGGAAAGGGTCGGGGAGTGAAGGGGATATGGAGCTGGAAGAGGATATTTTGGCTTTCATTGAGATATCTAAGAACCTAGATGCTTTTCCAACAAGGAAAAACTTGGAAAAAGCTGGAAGAATGGATTTGGTGGAGGCTATAAAGAACAGAGGAGGGTGGTGTTTGTTTGGTCGGAACTATGAGGATGATGAGTGTAACAGTTTGAACATTAATTAAGTTGAGAATGTGGAAATGGATTTTGACATTGAGGAGTTTCAGAGAAGAGTCAAGAGTTGTTAAGATGGTGATTTATTCCATGGGAATGAAGCTCATTTTCCTAGTTCTGAATCTTCTTATTCTTCATTTGGGAATTCTTCTCAGCTCCCGCATCGTCCTCTGGTAGATCCTTGTGAGGTTCCTTACATCGAAATGTGCTTTCTTCTGAACCCTAATCTACTTTAATGGGAATGTGATCAGGTCGGGTTATGGGTTAGATTAATGGGGCTGGTTTTTAATCAATGGGTTGGGTCTTTTGATTAGAAACCTCCACATGTCCAGCCGTTTAAAATGAGGGCAAGTTTAGAACTTTGTCTAACAGTAAGGGTAAATGTGGGCGGATATTATAATGGGGGACACATTTAAATAATAAAAAGTAGTAGAGGGTATTTTTGGCACTTTTCCCCTTTTTTAATAAGTAGGACTAACTTCATGCATAAAGCCAATCAAGCAAAAAGGTTGGCATTTCATATAGAGGTCAATGTGATAAATAAAAGAAAAGAAAGATATACTTACGACGTGCTGATTTGATGAATGCACTTAAATTCTATTCTTTTCACTGTTCCTGTTAAATCCAACAACCAGAGTTTGTTAAATATTTGATATAAACCAAAAGTGTTCACTTTTAGCGAACTTAGAGGACCAAAGCTGCTCGGGAGTATACTTAATGGAACATTTTGGACCTACCCTCAACCATAACCTCAAACATAAGTAACCATTTTGTCATTTTCTCTATTTCCTCTATTAATAATTAAGGTTCTTGTACAGACAGAGTACAATATTTCTGTGGTAAGTACAATCTTGCTTTTGGATGATTTGGCTTAGAAGATAATAGAAACATAATGTTGATCTTCCTCCTACTTGTTCGCTAAAAGGAAAATCAGCTTTAGCTTCTTTCCCCTTTAAAGCTGCAGCTGCATTAAGATGTACTAGCACTATTTGGCCTTTTAAATGAAATTGAATGGCTTTAATTTTTTTCATATTCCTGCTTTCCTGAATTTTCACTCATTTAACAAGGGTTGATCAGATGCTATACTATGACGTTTCCAATATTTATCTCCTTCAAAAGACGTAAAATGCAAACCCTTGTTGGTCCTTATGAGTTGTTCTATTTTAAATATGACATATCAGACTTTAAAAGAATTCATTGAAGTGGCTGAAGCAGAGGTGGGCTCTGTGAAGGAGTTGTATTCTTTGGCGGTAATGTCGTCTGCAATTTATTTCTATTTCTCATTATATTACCAAATCATTTTATCAGTGGCTCATATGTTCTACTGCTGTAATTGATGCACAGGGCAGAAATGCGGATGCACTAGCACTATATTTTGGTGAGGATCCTGCCCGCTGTCCGTTTGAGCAAGGTAGCATATTTTATTCCCTCCTTGTCTCTGTGTTGACAAAATTTAGCTTATGGAAGTGGTCAACGCGAAGAGTTTTGAGCTAATGAATGTCCTTCAAAATTACAATACTAACCACAAGAACATTGTAATAGGAGGTGCCTTACAGGTTGCCTACTGCTAATCTACTAGGATATAGAAACCATCCTAATTTACCCAGTCGTGTTTTAGAGAAAGATATGTCTGGATTTAGGTTAGTGCTGTGACAGGTCTTGAGTGTAGCAAAGTTTTCAGACTGGGTTGATCTGGTATATATTGGCTTTCTTGTAAAGGTTGCCCTGTCTAGGGCTCTGGCAGACTATTTAGGAAATTAGTGGAGATAGATCTAAAGCTGTCCTTCTAGTTAATTAAGCTAATATGACTAGTTATTTTGTGACACTTCAACTTCTTTGACAGTCAGAATCAAAGAGTTGATGAAACTATATGCTCCCTCAATTTTAAAATGTGAAACGGCACATTAAAGCCTTGTTCAAATCACTCTTTGTTTTTTCAACACGGGACAAATTCCAAAGATAAAACCATTTTGTGATTAAACATTGAGATTATGTAGCTCTTTGTGTAAGAAAATTTTCCGATTGTACTGGATCTTCTTTTCCAATTTAGAGATTCAATTTATTGATACCAACTACTATAACCAATTTCAGTGTATATTTTGCCTTTTTCCTTTTTTCTAAAGGGCTTTTATAGGAAAAGTGGGGTAATATAAGATCATCAACTGCTTGGATAGTGTAAAATATGTGTAGCTTGAGAAACGAACATAGATGTGTGTGATTTTAAGCATGTATACGGTGTCGTAATCACATTGTAAAGGAAGAAGATTTGAGAATGAATTGCTTGATCATTCCTCAAGCATGTTGGGCTTTATATAGTGTTTACAAGTGATCTTAAAAAGGAAACTAATTCCTAGTACGTCCTATTTGTATTTTCACAATTATAGTGATTCTGAACTTTTCCTACATATACAAGGAATAGGCTCTTGCCATATTAATAATTTTGTAATTCTTAACGCACATATTAAACTAATTATACTGGAAGCTACGTAGGGCTAACGTCTGCGTACACACTACCTTCCCCAGATCCCACTATGTGGGATTACACTGGATATATTGTTGTTGTTGTTGTTGTTGTATACTGGAAGCTATGTCAACAAACACTAATTCATCTAGAGCTTCAGCAGAAGTAAGAAGTTGAATAGGGAAGTCATTTTGTTGGTAACATATCCAATATATTTTTTAAATCATGGAAACCAAAATTTACATCTTGAAGGGCTAAAACAAAAAGCAGAAACCAAAAATCTGTTCTTCTTACAAGGAGCCTAAAACTTCTGTGGTTGAATCCTAACCATCCATATATTCTTGTTTACACCAAAAACTAAAAAGAAGAATACAATTCATCTTGATCTTCTGTATAGAGCTACTTGTATCTTCAAAGCATCTTGAATTTCTCTATTTCCAAATAGTCCACCAAATAGCTGCTGGGACAACTTTCCATCTGTCTTTGTTAGATGTAGAGCTTCCCCTAGTGTTCCAACTAGACAAAAGGTCATAAGTTCTTCCTGGCGTTGTCCATCTAATACCTCTGAGGTTGATGAATAACTCCCACAATTAGCTAGCTAATCTACACTGTAAAAACAGATGGCTAATTGTCTCTGCATCTTGTCCACACAGATAACATCTTGAACAAATTGGCAATCCTCTGTCCTTAAAAGATTTATTGGTTCCTACTATGCTATTGGACTGTAATTCTTTAACAATGGTATACGTGTTGTCTTGCCTAAAACGGTTGAATAAATCCTGTTGGCAGAGATTGGTATTTCAGTGAAAGAAAAATCCTTGGTCTAAAGAAAATGAAGGCAGGGATCCATGAGGCTATTGGTTATTTTGTATGTGGACATCTACGAATTTCACTCTCTTGTATAATTTAATACATGGCGCCAATTACAATCAGCAGTTTTATACAGCCTGACTAGATTTTTTCCTATTTTAGTTTCTTATGATTGGACATATAAGACTGAGTATCGTTTTTGTTAAAGAAGTTAAAATGCCAATCTTTTAGGTTTTCTGTTGTACTTGCCACAGTTTCTTTCGTGGATTGACATTATATTCCTCTTCTAGTCAGCACGATCTTTGATATCCTATGTGGAGGTTTTGTGTATTTTCCTGTGTTTTTTTTCTTTTTGGTTGAGATTGGTCCTCCGTCATTTCAGGGAGGTTGTACCACCTGCTTATTATTACATGTGATAGATTTACTCAACAAGTGTGTTTATGTTGTGCACTGCACTTCAATTTGATATGCATTTAGTGTCTCTTGCGTTTGTCTTCATATGCTTCATTTATGCCTCAATGTTGTCACTGGTATGTTCATGTGAGTGTTTAACATTTTTAGGTGCTAATGCTTTTCTGATTGGTATCTGGGTGATAATCTGTGCAGTCGCGGCAACGCTCTTAAATTTTGTGCAGTTGTTCCGCAAAGCCCACGAAGAGAACAAGAAACAGGCTGAATTGGAAAAGAAGAAAGTTCAAAAGGAGGCTGAAATGGAGAAAGCAAAAGGAATTAATTTAAAAACAAAGAAGGGTGTGGAGTAAATAGGAATGATTTCGTTGTGTTCCTTGAGGGAATTTTGGTGTCATGTGGTTTCTCTGTCGGTTAACAGTGTTGGCTGAGGATGCTCGTTCAAATACAGGCCAGAAGCCTCCGACACTATTATAGTGCTGCAACATTATCTGGATTCAGAAAAGGAAGTCCGACGTCGAGGCTCTTTTGAACCTGGAAATGCGTTGCAGAGAGGAAGCTGGAACTCATTGTTGTCCAGGCTTTTGGATGACGCAAACAACCTGTTGGTTATCCAATGGATCACTTGAAATTTGTTGCTGTCAGGCGATCATGACTGCGTCTAATAATGCAAATTTAGGTATGCATTAGCGAGCCAACATGATGGACTCGACGTCGGCACAATGTCGTCCATGGTCTCGGCATTCACCATTGACAGCAATTATGCCACGTAAACTGTACATTGGAAGCTTAACAGGGTTTTTTACTAAACTCCAACTCTTGTATGTAGATTCAAATTTGATTCTTTTCATTGTAACATAGGAAAAGGTTCCTAGTCATTTTAGATTCAATGAGACACCAGGAAATTGGTTGTACACAAAGCATAGAAGAGATAGGAAAAGGTTCTGTTAGTAATAACGGCTTAACAAAATGTAAGCAGTAGACGAGTTTTTCTCCTTCCCTAGATTCATAATTTTGAAAATATTATGATATATTCATTTATTAATGGCAGAGAAGTTTCTGCATTTCTTTCTCCTTTTTTTTTTTGATAAGGTAAACAAGTATATTAATGTGGGGAAAACTCCAGTATGCAAGCCTTATACAAAAGTAGAGAATAACATATGCATTTTTTTATAATGGAAAAATCCCCAAGGGCCAATGGCGCAGGTTTCGAAACTCGATAGAGAATGGGTCTGACCCTCTACCCTTCTCCACTTAAATATCAGGCATTGTCCGGGATATCTACGTTTCTTTCTTGTCTGTTATGCGTGGTCTAATGAGTTCGTGACTCTTTGATGCTCTGGACTCCACATACGTTACTGGTACAGCACTTTGTCATCCGATAATCTATTGCCTGCATATCTAGATTTGATCTTCGAGGTTGAGGATGTACTATCTAGGATCAAGGAGATTGAAAAATTTATACTTATGTTCTTTTTCTTTTTCATATAGCAGAAGTGCATAACCAAACGGAAATCTGTGAAGTCGTTGACCTACTTTTAAAACTCCACCTTAAAAGATAGTAAGCAGACTTGGAAGACCAGCCAAACTGGTCCTTAAATATTTTCAGATGACTATATTTATTTAGGTTCTATTTTTTTGCACTTAATGCAAATTCGGATTTGAATTGTTCAAATCTCAGCTATTAAGTGCATTAAATATTTTTTCTTTCATAACCTTTATTAGCTCTTACTAATAGGTATGGACAGTTCAGATATACTCCTTTCGTTTACTTTTACTTGTCCCCTATACTTAAAATATATTTTCACTTTTACTTTTCTATTATACTAAATTAAAAGAAAGACAATCTTTTTTTTTTTTATGTTTTACCCTTATCAATAACGGCTTATTTCCCAAGACTTTTGGAAAATACTATCATTATTATGGGTAAAATTGTAAAATACATGTTTTATTTATATTTTCTTATAAAGAAAGTGCAAAGTCAAAAGTGGATAACTAAAAATGAACGGAGGGAGTATATAGAATCTAAAAATCATTAAGAGGTTCACCTATATATTTCTGTGAACGCAACACTCATTACTATATTTATTACCACCGTCGACCTCTATTACCACCGCCAACCGCCTTCACCATTAGCCACTACCACCAACTATCTCCGTCACTAGTTACGACCATTAATAGAGGCAAAGTTACGATTTTGAGTTTATGGGTTCTAAATCTTAGAAAAAGCATCTTATTGGGTTCTTGATAACTTATTTATACGTATTAAATGAATATTTTTATGCAAATATATGATTAGAGTCAAAGGTAATAGGTTTTGCCGAACCCATACTTAGGCACGTAGTTCCACCCCTGACCATTAACCACCTGTACCACCTACCTCCCTCTCACAATTATCGCCGCCAACTACCTCCACCACTAGTCACTACCACCAATCATCTCTACCACTAACTTCGATCACCCAACTAGTGCCACCAACGACCTCACCGCCAGGCGCCACCACCACTATGAGCTACCACGACACATTTATCACCTCTTGCCACCATTACGTAACCATCAGGAGACACCATAACACATTGCCAGCCTCCTTCACCAGCCACCACCTTACGACCATCATAAGCCACCGTCACTTCCGGCTGCCGCATGACATCATGCTAGTTCTCAGAGTGTGATTCATCAAGGAAACAATTCATACAACACCTTGTAAATTAATATTTTTTTTAGTTTTTATAAATATAATAATATGATTAATATATTTAAATCTTATATTTATTAATTTTTAAACAAAAATAAATTTAAACATTCAGCGGTTGAAAAAACAAACAGTTTTAATTATTCACTGTTCAATTCTAAATGCAATATTTTAATATTTATATGTGTATTCAAACTGAAACATATAAAAACAAAAGAATCTTTAATTGTCGTACTTAAACATTAGATATTTGTTTTCTGTTTCAAATAATAATTTAAGTAAACTATCTCTTTTTAATTAAACTCCAAAAAATTTCTTTTGTATTTTCGTTGTTGGAAAATTGATTCGAGGAGGGAGTGGGAAACAACTAGCCCACACCATTAAAGAGGAGGAATAAGGTCTCCAAATTTTTGGCTTTCTGCACATAATGGTTGCAAAAATGTACCTTCGTTCTTTTAAGTAAAATTGGTAGACTTGCATGTTGTTTTGTGAAATAAAATCAACTTTTAGTCAAATAGCACAAATAAATCAGGAATTACTGACTTTCCACTAAGGTAAATTATTCAAGAAGTAGTTGAAATCATCTTGTAATATAATGAGTGCTAGTAAGATATCAGTTACAGATGGTATTAAGCGCGTCATATTGGACAAGGGAGGAGGCTGGAGCACATTTACATTGCACCATGTATTTTGAAAACCAAGAAATTCTTACATTATCACTTAAAGATAACCACAGGACTAATCTTGCTCTTCAATGCTTCCACCTTAAATTCATATATGGCATACGTCAGTTATATCATATGTGCCAATTCAGAGAGTGAATAGAGTCAGGAAGTTAGTTTGTTAGTATAAAGGTATATTTGTCATTTACTATGAAATTTAATTAGTTGAAAAGGGTTTAGGGCTACGGAGTACCAGTTTTTGTTACACTTTCAGTTAGGAGAGTTAGGGCATTTCATTTCATTTAATTATTGTGTACAAAGTAGGGGATCTTGTATTGTTGGGAATTATCGAAAATAATATCATCTCCATCTTTCTCTATTCTTCTTGTCTTCAGTTTTCTTCTGCAATTCTTGTTTAGGAGCTATCCTTTTCATTTGGTTCCTTAGAGATTTGCGACTACTTCCTACGAACCAGTTTTGGTACTAACAATTTGGTATCGGAGCTAGCGATTCTTGGCAAAGCACAATGCCGGAGACGACGAAAAATAGTGAGGTGCGCCGTGAATTAAATAAATCCAGAGAGAAAGATCGTATCTTGGGTGAACGACATGATGATATGATTGGAGAAATCCGACAACTGATAGCAGCCATGGCTGTTAACAATCAAGCCCAGGCAGTCATTCCGGCGGTACCCGCAGCTCCAGCACCGACAGTTCCGGCAGAGGATGGGGGAATTCCAGCGAGTGGTGGTGGTCATCAGATGTATGGGGCTGGAAATCGTAATCATATGAATACTCGATATTCAAGAGTGGATTCCCAAATTTGGTGGTGATGATTTGCGAGGCTGGGTGTACCAGTACGACCAATTTTTTGATGTTGATGGGACCCCAGAGGATATGAAGGTGAAATTGGCCTCGATTCACATGGAAGGCGGAGCTCTTCGATGGCACCAAACATTATTGAAGTCAAGATTGGGTAGGGAACTCCCAAATTGGAATGATTATGTTCGAGCTTTGCATCTTAGGTTTGGGCATACTCTGCATGCGGATCCAGTGTCTGAACTAGTAGGTTAAAACAAAGTGGGAGTGTTCATGGATTCTTAGATGAATTTGATGAGCTGTTGAACCAGGTAGATTTGACAGAGGAATATTCCATCAGTTTTCTGAAGGGACTAAAACCTGAGATCGAGGTTCAAGTTCGTATGTTGGCACCAAAAACCTTAATGAAAGCTTATAGTTTGTCCAAATTGGCTGAGCAATCTTTAAAGTTACAGAGAAGATATAATCAGTCAAGTATTAGGAATTCTCGACCCTTACTTCCTGCTCCAAGTTCTTCGTGGAATTCAAATTCGAGAAGTTATCTTCATAGCCAAATTCCTGAGGGCAGTAAAGGGTTTGTGTCAAGAAGATTGATAGCGACGGAGATGGACGAAGAAAGGGCCAAGGCGTTGTGTTATTGGTGTGATGAAAAATACACCCCTAACCATAATTGCAAAAAGGGGAGGCAGTTATTCATTCTCAAAGTGGATGATGAGGTTGAAGAGTTGAATTTTAAATATAATTAGGGGGAGAATGATAACCTTGAAGAATCCGCATTGAACCCTCAAATGTCAGCTCATGCAATGGACGTCACAATGGATTACAGAACTATGAGAGTCAAGGGATCTTTCAAAGGTAAAATGGTTTAGATTTTCATAGATTCTGGATCAACATATAATTTTATGGATGTAAATGTTGCGAAAAGGCTGGGCATTCAACTAGAAACAATCCCACCATTTTCTGTGGCTGTTGCTAATGGGAGTAGAATTAACAGTTCTTTTATGAGTAAAAAAGTCAAACCGATAATGCAGGGGTAGATTTTATGGCTGACATGTTAGTTATACCGTTAGAAGAAGCTGATGTGGTGTTGGGAATCCAATGGCTTGTCACTTTATGGGATATCATATGGAAATTCAAACAGATTAAGATGGAATTCCAAATAGCCAGGAAGAAGATTACATTGAGGGGAAGTCCACCTAGAGAGTCTAAAGTGATTGATGGTGAAATGATGCAAAAATTGTTGAATAAAAGTGCCCAACTAGTATGATGACAGTGACCTTTGTAAAGCACACAGCTGTTCAGAATCTGAATTTATCATAAATGCGGTTGAATGGAAATGGTAAGAATTTACCATATGATTTACAGCAATTACTTGATAAGTATTCTCCTATTTTTTATGTTCCTGGTGAATTGCCACCTCATAGGAGACATGACCGCATAATCGTATCGAAAGATGGGGTTTCTCCCATTAATGTGAGGCCCTATTGTCACGACCCAATTTAGGATTGTGATCGGCGCTTAGGAGCAAGTGCTCCCAAGTAAGCCTCATCGGTAATTTTACAGAAAATCGGACAGAGTTTTCCTGTTTTTGGACCATCCCAAAAAAGATTTCCTGCCTCAAATCAACAATCAAACATCCTAATATCATATCAAACAGTTGACAACTTGTCAATTAACCAAAACAAGTCTCCACCATAACTAAACCACCAACTAACCACTAGAAATACTAATTTATCTCCAACTTTGATAAATGAGAACGATACTCAACATAAGACTATAATAACAAAAGAAATACTCATGACACTAAAATAATGACTATGGAGCGACTCTAAGAGTTCAAAGAAAAGAGTATAACAATAAATAAAATCTCCGCCCACACGAACAAGTGCGAGGCTCACCAAGAACTATCAACATGTGCGCTCTAATTAACGAAATCCTCGCCAGCGTGAACTGATGTCTCTGTAAAAAAAATTAGCGGGGAATGAGTCGCTAGCTCAGTGAGTAATAACACTTAACCACAACCGTTTTTATTTGGGGACAAGTCAGAAAAAATGCTAGTATATTAAACAGAAATTATCATAAAAATGCCCCTTTCAGAAACAATAAACAATTTTCAGCCTCATCATATTTTTCTTGTAGTATAATACGATTGACAATTCCGTAATAAGCTCGGTAATCACTGTATAATATAAATATTCATATTTTGGGAGGTTTCAATGAACGAATCATGTAATCGGTATAACTGTGGACTTCCTCGCAAGAAGTCAAATATAATGGTAGTCCCTACTCGAGGAAAATCGGTAACGATACACTAGCGAGGGTTATAACGGTAATCTGTAATTACAAGGTGCACCAGGTCTAACGAACCCGCCGTTAGCTACGGGATCCTTCAATGTCTACTCCCATTTATACTTGTCTCTGTAATCCATATATACTACGTAGAAAATATTTTAAATAAATATAGGGAATTTTGGTTCTTATCAAATCATATAATTTTATTTCGATAACAGTAAATCAAGTAACGGTAAAACAGATCTAGTGACAACGGAAATATTTAAAACAACGGTAATCTTCTCAAATAACTATTTCGGTATCATATCGAGTAAAAGACTTGTCCCACATGCAACTCAAAATAATCGATAACATATTCATATTAAAAATCATGTGTAAATCATGCAAGTTATTAAAACACAAATTGCAGTAAGATTACTACTCACAGTACTCGTGCCGAAATATCAAATGTTTCACCTCGAACAATTCGTACAAATTCCTCCAATCAATCTATAATTACATAATATCAATCTCATGTTAATTTTCTTATTTAGTCTAATTCATAGCTATTTTAGAAAACCCAATAATTGGGGTTCATGTTTGATCTTAATTTGTAGATTTATATTTACCCATGCTATGAGTAATTTAAATTAGTCCAAAACAAATCTTGTAAATAAAAAGGTATTTATATTTAATCATAGAACTAGTCCATAATTCTATCAATTTCAAACTATTTAGTATAGTTTATTCCTCTAGAAGTAGACCTATCAGTGCTTAAACCAAACCCTTATAGCCTTGTTATCTCCAATGTAATTGTATATTTCTTTTTGTATAAAAGAAAGTTGATATTGAATTCCTTTGTACCATATGAAATTTCATAAATACAGTGAAACAATTCAACAAATGAGGAGAAGAAGCTAACCTCTTGAGTCGAAGGATTCAATTTCAACCCCCAGTTCTTCTTAAAGTCTTTGTCCAAAGCTTTCTTCTTCTTCCTCTCTTTTCTTCTTCTCTCTATCTTTCCTTCTCTATTTTTTTTTTGTTTCGTTTCTGAAGCTTCTGCTTCGTCCCCTTCCCCTAACCCTTTTAAAAAGTTGGGCAAATGTATTGTATGGGCTTCGGCCCTTTTTGGTTTCAATTCTCAAACTTTTCCTTTTTTTTTTGTTTATTTAGTTAGTTGTTTTCTCTTTTCTTTTTTTTTTCTTTTTCTTCAAACTTAAATTATTTACTAAATACCCCATATGTCCCTATTTAAAATATTGGGGGTATTACATCCTCCGCGCCTTATGAAATTCGATCCCCGAATTTAACTCTAGTACGTACCTGTAAATTGAAATAAATGAGGATACTTCGCTTGCATATCTTTTTCTACTTCCCAAGTAGCTTCTTCAACGGTATGATTTCTCCATAAAACTTTAACAAACACAATTTCTTTTGATCGTAGCTTTCTTACTTGTCTATCAATAATTGTCATCAACTCCTCCTCGTAGGACAACTTCTCATCAAGCGGTATAGCAGGTGCTTCAAGCACCTGAGATGAGTCTGATATACATTTTCTTAGCATTGAGACATGAAACACTGGATGAATAAAAGACAACTCAGGGGGAAGTGCCAAACGATAAGCCACAGCTCCCACTCGGTCTAGTATCTCATACGGTCCTATAAACCTGGGGCTCAGCTTGCCTCTTTTCCCAAACCGCATCACACCTTTCATAGGAGAGACTCGTAGGAACACTTTGTCTCCAATTGTGAACACTAAATCTCTTCTTCTCTTATCAGCATAAGACTTTTGTCTGCTTTGAGCTGTAAGCAATATCTATCTGATCAACTGGACTTTGTCCATAGCTTCTTGTACTAAGTTAGGTCCCAATAAGTTAGTCTCACCATCTTCAAACCATCCGATAGGAGAACGACATCTTCTACCATACAATGCTTCATACGGTGCCATTTGAATACTGGACTGGAAGCTATTGTTGTAAGCAAATTCAGCTAAAGGTAGATAAGCATCCCAACTACCTCCAAACTCAAGAATGCAAGCTCTCAACATATCCTCCAAGATCTGTATAGTACGTTCAGACTGCCCGTCTGTCTGTGGATGAAATGCAGTACTAAGATCTACTCGTGTACCCAATGCTTCTTGAAAAGATTTCCAAAAGCGTGAGGTAAATTGTGATCCTCTATCAGAGATGATGGATATTGGAACTCCGTGAAGTCGGACAATTTCATTTATAAATATCTGTGCATACCTCACTCCGCCATATGTAGTCTTTACTGGTAAAAAGTGTGCTGATTTGGTCAGTCGATCTACAATCACCCATACATAGCCATGATCTCTAAGAGTTCGTGGTAGACCGGTGACAAAATCCATAGTAATTCTTTCCCATTTCCACTCCGGAATCTCAATTTGTTGTAGTAGTTCTGCGGGTCGCTGATGCTCAACCTTGACCTGCTGACAAGTCAAACAACTAGAAACAAAGTTAGCAACATCTTTCTTCATACCTTCCCACCAATAAAATTGCTTCAGGTCATGGTACATTTTTGTGGATCCAGGATGTATACTGTATTTAGAGTTGTGGGCTTCTTCAGAATAGCATGTCTCAACCCATCTATGCCTGCTACACATAGCCTGTCACCCATTCGAAGAACATCATCACTTTCAACAATCATATCCTTGCTTTTACCAGCTAAAGCCTCATCTCTATATTTGCATAATCGTTCATCTTCATATTGGGTGGCCTTAATGCGCTCAACTAATGGAGACTTGGCCTGAGCACAAGCCAACAATGCCTTTGAATTTACGACACTAAATTTGATACCTGTATCTTCTAGTCTCTGAATATCTTTGGCCAAAAGTCTCTTTGCAGGAGCTATGTGTGCCAGACTCCCCATAGATTTTCTGCTCAATGCATCAGCCACCACATTGTCTTTTCCAGGTTGATACAAAATAGAACAATCATAGTCTTTGAGTAGTTACATCCGACGATGCTGCCAAAGATTCAGATCTCTCTGCTGAAAGATATACTTCAGACTTTTATGGTCAGTATAAATCTCACAAGTTTCGCCATATAGGTAATGCCTCCAAATTTTTAGAGCAAATACCACTGCAGCCATCTCCAAATCATGTGTAGGATAGTTTTGCTCGTGCTTTTTCAATTGTCTCGAAGCATAAGCTATAACACGGCCATTTTGCATGAGAACACATCCTAATCCCACCCTCGAGGCGTCACAGAATACTGAAAATCCTCCAGAACCTGATGGTAAGGCTAATATTGGTGCAGTTGTCAGACACGTTTTGAGTTTCTGAAAGCTTTGCTCACATTCCTCCGTCCACTGAAACTTTGCATTTTTCTATGTTAGCTTGTTCAGTGGTGCTGCTATTCTGGAGAAATCCTGCACAAAACTCCTGTAATAGCCTGCTAAGCCTAAAAAGCTGTGAATCTCTGTCGGAGAAGTAGGCCTGGTCCATTTCTGCACAGCTTCTATCTTCTTAGGATCTACCGTAATTCCATCTTTGGAAACAACATGCCTCAGAAATGATACTGAGTCTAGCCAAAATTCACACTTCGAGAACTTAGCATAAAGCCGGTGTTCTCACAATGTCTACAACACAGTCCTGAGATGATCCTCGTGTTCTCCTTGGCTACGAGAATATATCAGGATATCATTAATAAATACTATTACAAATCTATCCAGAAACGGCTTGAACACCCTATTCATTAAATCCATGAATGCCGCTGGAGCATTAGTCAGTCCGAAAGGCATCACAAGAAACTCATAGTGCCAGTATCGAGTTCTGAAAGCAGTCTTAGAAATATCTTCATCTTTGATTCTAAGTTGATGATAGCCAGAACGGAGGTCAATCTTTGAAAATTGGGCAGCTCCTTGTAACTGATCAAACATGTCATCTATACGAGGCAAGGGATATTTATTGTGTATTGTTATCTTATTCAACTGCCTGTAGTCAATGCACATTCACAGGGATCCGTCTTTCTTCTTTACGAACAGTACTGGTGCACCCCATGGTGATACGCTAGGTCTAATAAAAACCTTATCTAACAAATCTTGTAACTATTGCTTTAGCTCCCTCAACTCTACTGGTGCCATTCGGTATGGGGGTATCGATATGGGGTGTGTGTCAGGTAGCAAATAAATACCAAAGTCTATTTCTCGTATTGGAGGCAATCCTGGTAACTCCTCAATAAATACATCAGAAAATTCTCTCACTATTGGTAAATTTTCTATGCTAACTGTTTCCTTTCTTGTGTCATTTAAAATAGCTAAGAGACCCAAGCAACCTTTCTTTAGAAGTCGTTGAGCCTTCATAAAAGATACAATTTTGCAAGTCTCTGGAACCTGACTCCCTCTTAGAATAAAACTGGGTTCATTTGGTATCTCAAACTTTACTATCTTTGCATGACAATCGACTATAGCATAGCAAGAAGATAACCAATCCATTCCCATTAGCATGTCAAAGTCAATTATATCAAGTACAATAAGGTCAGCTAGAGTATCTCTACCCTCAACCCGAATCTAACAAGCACGATACACGTATTCAGCTAATAGAGACTCTCCAACAGGAGTAGCAACTAGAAAAGGATCATCCAATAGCTTAGGTTGTCTACTAAACCTCAAAGCAAAGTACAAGGACACATAGGAGTGAGTAGATCCCGAATCAATCAATGCAAGTGCATCAAATGAACAGACAGAAAGAATACCTGTAACCACAACATTCGAGGCGTGAGCATCCTGTCTAGTAAATGCAAAAACTCTCGCCTGACCTCTACCAGTATTCCCTTGTCCTTGATTCACTGTAGCACGGTCCCCAGCACCTCGACCTCTATTTCCTGTACCTGTAGCACCTGAAGTATTACGAGTAGTCTGAGTCGGTGCAGCTGACTGAATAGAAGCCTGGTTGAAATTCCTCGGAGGCTGAGGGAAATCTCTCAAATGATGTCCCAACTGGCCACAACGAAAGCACTCTCCAGTTAGAACACGACATTGGCCCAAATGTGATGTACCACAGGTCTGGCAGACTGGAGTAGTGGCATATATCTGCCCAGAATTACGATGTCCAGATGCTGGTGGTTCCCTAGTACCCTGTCTGTAATGTGGTCTGTATATGGTCTGTGAAGACAAGTGTGTCCCTGTCTGAGAACCCTGTTGTTGTTGTCCCTGATTTCCTGCTCTTCTATTTTCACTTAAACCGCCACTGAAAGCCCCTCCTGTCTTGGCCTTCTTACGTAAATCACTAGCTGCACGCTCATCACGTCCCTTGTTTTCAATCTTTCTAGCAAAGTCGACTACATCAGAGTACGATAAAGTCTTCATTTGTGGGGCTGCTGCAGTGTATAGACGACCAACCAATCCATCAACAAACCTCTGAACTCGAGCTTCTTCGGTAGGCACTAAGTAAGGAGCATATATAGCCAACTTACAAAACTTAGTGTTATATGTTGACACATCCATATCTGGAGTCTGAACCAATCTCTCAAAGTCTCTAGCATATTTTTGCATCAGGCTGTCTGGAAGAAAATGATTCTTGAACAACTTAGTGAACTCGTCCCATGTCAGTGGTGCTGCTCCTGCTGGCCTTCCTAGCAATACAGTTTCATACCATGTGTTCGCCATATCCTCTAGTTTGTATGCTGCGAGCTCCACTGCTCTCTCACTAGAACATCCAAGAGCACGTAATGCCTTGAGTGTCCCATCCAAGAAACTTTGAGGATCTGCTGAATTATCGGAACCTGTGAATTTTGGTGATTTCAATTTTAGAAACTCTTGTAGGGATACTTCCTTATTTCCGAAAGTCTGAGTCTGTGCAGGTGCTTGTGTCTGTAAAGTAACCTGAGGAGCTGAACTTCCACCCTGAGTAGGCACTAATGCCTCTAACACATTTTATAACCTTGCTACTGCGTCTGCAGGTAAGGCAACATTAGGTACAACAGTTGGCACTGGTGGTGGAGCGTCCTGAACTCTCTGTCCTTGCACTTGATCTGGCATAGCAGCTTGGGGTTGACCCATGTTTCCAACTTTAGGTTGAGGAGCAGTCTGTCTTCTAGTTTGATGAACCCCAACTTGACCTCCACCCCGGGTAGTACCACGTACAGCAGATGAGGGTGTGCGTCTCCTAGCCATCTGCGAAAGAAATACTCCAAAGTCAATCTTAAGTTATCTCAACGCACGATCAAAGAATGAAAGAAGGGAAAACATTCCTAGATGTTCAGTAGCCTCAAGATCATAAGTATGGGCGCCTACATACCCATGAACAAGACTCTACTAAACATTGCTCTATGACTCGGGACTTAAAGCCTAAGCTCTGATACCAACTTTTTCACGACCCAATTTAGGATTGTGACCGGCGCTTAGGAGCAAGTGCTCCCAAGTAAGCCTCATCGGTAATTTTACAGAAAATCGGACAGAGTTTCCCCTGTTTTTGGACCATCCCAAAAAAAATTTCCTGTCTCAAATCAACAACCAAACATCTTAATATCATACCAAACAGTTGACAACTTGTCAATTAACCAAAACAAGTCTCCACCATAACTAAACCACCAACTAACCACTAGAAATACTAATTTATCTCCAACTTTGATAAATGAGAACGATACTCAACATAAGACTATAATGACAAAAGAATACTCATGACACTAAAATAATGACTATGGAGCAACTCTAAGAGTTCAAAGAAAAGAGTATAACAATAAATAAAATCTCCGCCCACGCGAACAAGTGCGAGGCTCACCAAGAACTATCAACATGTGCGCTCTAATTAACGAAATCCTCATCCGCGTCAACTGCTGTCTCTGTAAAAAAAATTAGCGGGGAATGAGTCGCTAGCTCAGTGAGTAATAACACTTAACCACAACCGTTTTTATTTGGGGACAAGTCAGAAAATATGCTAGTATATTAAACAGAAATTATCATAAAAATGCCCCTTTCAGAAACAATAAATAATTTTCAGCCTCATCATATTTTTCTTGTAGTATAATACGATTGACAATTCCGTAATAAGCTCGGTAATCACTGTATAATATCAATATTCATATTTTGAGAGGTTTCAATGAACGGATCATGTAATCGGTATAACTGTGGACTTCTTCACAAGATGTCAAATATAACGGTAGTCCCTACTCGAGGGAAATCGGTAACGGTATGCTAGTTCTACCTTCCCACTAGCGAGGGCTATAATAGTAATCTGTATTTACAAGGTGCACTAGGTCTAACGAACCCGCCGTTAGCTACGGGATCCTTCAATGTCTACTCCCATTTATACTTGTCTCTGTAATCCGTATATGCTCGTAGAAAATATTTTAAATCAATATAGGGCATTTTGGTTCTTATCAAATCATATAATTTCATTTTGATAACAGTAAATCAAGTAACGGTAAAACAGATCTAGTGACAACGGAAATATTTAAAACAACGGTAATCTTCTCAAATAACTATTTCGGTATCATATCGAGTAAAAGACTTGTCCCACATGCAACTCAAAATAATCGGTAACATATTCATATTAAAATCATGTGTAAATCATGCAAGTTATGAAAACACAAATTGCAGTAAGATTACTACTCACAGTACTCGTGCCGAAATACCAAATGTTTCACCTCGAACAATTCGTACAAATTCCTCCAATCAATCTATAATTACATAATATCGATCTCATGTTAATTTTCTTATTTAGGCTAATTCATAGCTATTTTAGAAAACCCAATCATCGGGGTTCATGTTTGAGTCTTAATTTGTGGATTTATATTTACCCATGCTATGAGTAATTTAAATTAGTCCAAAAAAAATCTTGTAAATAAAAAGGTATTTATATTTAATCATAGAACTAGTCCATAATTCTGTCAATTTCAAACTATTTAGTATAATTTATTCCTCTAGAAGTAGACCTATCAGTGCTTAAACCAAACCCTTATAGCCTTGTTATCTCCATAGTAATTGTATATTTCTTTTTATATAAAAGAAAGTTGATATTGAATTCCTTTGTACCACATGAAATTGCATAAATACAGTGAAATAATTCAATAGATGAGGAGAAGAAGTTAACCTCTTGAGTCGAAGGATTCAATTTCAACCCCCAGTTCTTCTTAAAGTCTTTGTCCAAAGCTTTCTTCTTCTTCTTCCTCTCTTTTATTCTTCTCTCTTTCTTTCCTTCTCTGTTTTTTTTTGTTTCGTTTCTGAAGCTTCTGCTTCGTCCCCTTCCCTAACCCTTTTAAAAAGTTGGGCAGATGTATTGTATGGGCTTCGGCCATTTTTGGTTTCAATTCTCAAACTTTTCCTTTTTTTTATTTATTTAGTTAGTTGTTTTCTCTTTTTTTTTCTTTTTCTTCAAACTTAAATTATTTACTAAATACCCCATATGTCCCCATTTAAAAAATTGGGGGTATTACACCTATAGATACCCTGCCACCCAAAAAGATGAAATAGAGAAAATGATAAAAGATTTACTGCAGTATGAGGTTATTAGTCCTAGTGTGAGTCTCTATTCATCTTCTATTGTGATGGTTAAGAAGAAAGATGGGTCTTAGAAGATGTGTATTGATTATAGGGAATTAAACAAAGGGACAGTGAAAGATAAATTTCCCATCCCAGTAATTGAAAAGTTGTTGGATGAACTAGGTGGAGCAAAATTCTTTTCTAAACTGGATCTTAGGTCCGGATACTATCAAATTAGAATGTGTCCTGCCGATGTTGAGAAAACTACATTCCGATCACACTATGGCCATTATGAGTTTGTTGTAATTCCTTTTGGTCTCAAAAATGCCCCTTCCACCCTTCCAAAGTTTAATGAACCATATTTTTCAGTCATATTTGAGGAAATTCATCTTAATTTTCTTTGATGATATCCTTATCTATAGTCCGTGTTGGTCCAGTCACCTGGCCCATTTGGAGACAGCTTTTCAAATTCTGAAAATCAACAGCTTATATTTGAAAGATGAGCAAATGTTCTTTTGGGGAGAGGGAGGTTGAATACTTGGGTCATATTATCAGTGGGACTGGTGTAACCGCAGACCCAAAGAAGTTAGAAGTTATGAAGAAGTGGCCAACTCCTAAATCTGTCAAAGAGCTGAGAGGACTTTTGAGACTAACAGAGTACTATAGAAGATCCATTAAGGGCTATGGATTGTTAGCTAGGCCTTTGAATGAGTTATTGAAGAAAGGATCATTTCAGTAGACTAAAGTAGCCGAGCAGACATTCTATGAACTGAAAAATATCATGTATGCCCCTCCTATGTTAGCCTTACCCAATTTTGCTGAAGAATTCACTATTGAATATGATGCTTGTGGAGATGGTATTGGAGCAGTATTGATGCAGGCAGGTCATCCTCTAGCATTTTTCAGTAAGGCCCAAGGTCGGCTCTAATGTTATAAGAGGTAAGGCTTATGCCTTAGGCCCCTAATTTTTTTTTTTTTTTTTGGGGGGGGGGAGGGCATTTTTAAAAAATAATATGTTTATAGGTATTTAAAAAATAATATTTAGTACTTTTAATACAATAGTAGAGTTTTTAATATAAAAGGAAAGAAAGCTCTTTATATATGCAAATAAAGTAATAATTGGACTTACTTAAAAATGAGTAGATGAATAGTTTTGAGCAAACTACATTTGTAGCCATTCGGAAAAAAACTAATGACAATAGGTAGCCACAAAATAAACCATACAATTAATAGCCCAAAACCAATTACAAGGGCTAGCCCAAAACTACTGCCGCTCTTCCCCCTTCAAATTTCAAACTTTTCAACTCCGTAACCTACTTTAATCCATACCTTCCCCTTACTCTGCCACCTACTTAGAGAAATTCGAAGTAAATTGGCTACTTTTCCTCTTTTCATGTGAACTTTTTAGGTTAGAAAATACATAATCATTTACTTAAGTAGTCGCAGACAAAAAAATCTATAATTAGTGCGTAAGAAACTGGGATACCAATGGGTTAAAGACTTAGAAAAGGTAAGAAAATAATGAGAAGATACCCTCATCATGATGATATTGAGATGCGGATCCACATTTTGCAAAGAAATAGAAGAAAATCAATCAATACAATTAGGTATGCAGCAAAATATATCATCAGGTCTAAGAATAGGGGAGTAATTAGTGTCACTTGATCCATCTCAGACTTCTTTAAGTAAAGACACGAAACTGCTGAAGTGCACCATTGTAAAAGTCCTCAGTTCAAAATAACTATGTTGATGCATAGGTCAAATAGGGGGAAGAAAAACAGATCTAGAATGGCCAGAAGCTCGAGAAGGATTTTCTATTATTAAATGTGCATATGGTAGGACAAAGTCGACGAGTATGCGATATCTATAGGGTCAGAAAGAGAGCAATATGTTTTGGTTGGAAAAGGGATATTAACAATGTCAGCTAGTTCAATACAAGCCTTGTGTTAACATCCTTTGCTTTGGTCTATATTAAGGTCTCATAGCAAATATGACAATGGAGTCAGCAAAAACACCCTACTCATTGTTCTAGCGGTGTAGTTAATACTTTATAACAAAACTAAAGTGATCATTACTACTTATGCTCTCACTATACAAAAACAAACATACAAATAGACTGTCACTATACAAAATAGACTGTCACTATACAAAATATATACAAAAGAAACTGTCACTATACAAAAAGTATACAAAATAGATGTCACTATACAAAATATATGCAAAAAATACTGTCACTATACAAAAAATATATAAAATATATGTAACTATACAAAATAGATTGTCACTATACACTTTGAATACACAAAAGCCTCAGAATACATTAATGATACATTGGGAATACCTTTGAAAATACGTGATACACTCTAAATACACGGTGTGCACACGTTACACATACAAAATGTGACTATGTTTACATATTAGACAATACACATGTGTATACAATTTTGATACATTGTTTAGACATATTATACATTCATGATACAAAATACACTTAGGATACACTAAATATACACTATAGATACACAAGCACACTCGAGATAGGCTCAATATACACTAAGGATACACTGTCGAACTTAGGATACAATATATATATATATATATATATATATATATATATATATATATATATATATATACACACACACACAATATTTATACACTGCAAAATAATATATATACTACTTTTCTACAAAACTATAATTTATTAAAATTATCTTGTATGTACAACTTTATACGTACATATATATACATACACATATGTTGCACTCAATATACAATAAGGATACACTATCGAAATATATATATATATATATATATATTCCCGCCGCCTATCATTAAATTCAATATTAAACAGTATTAAAAAAAGTAAAAGTAAGAGAGAGAAAAAAAGGTGTTAGAATTAAAAGAATTGAAGAAAAAAAGTAAAAAAACATAGAAAGAGTAAAAATTCAAGTGTGACACGTAAGAAAGAGAAAACAATTTGGTGTTGGGAAGGAAATATATCTAGGGAAGATAAAAAAGTTGTACCAAGATTTACTTTTGTCTTCTATCTGTTGGTTTTATCCGAAGGGCTACAATTTGATATTAATTTTATCCGACTGGACATTTCAGGTTACGTGCAAAACTTTGGGATGCTAACTTTTTTTGATGGCCATACAAGGTAGTTTTCTCAATAGTTTTCCAACATTCCAATTTTTTACTTGTTACTCCTTCATTAGATAAAGTGTAAAAATTTTACCCTCCCTTTATTAATTTGTTCAAGTCCATCTTTCTTTTCCCAATATCTTCATATTTTCAAAAATCCTACATATTTTTTGTCTTTCTCTTTATTAATTTTACTCACATTCTTTCTCCAAGATTTTATTACTTTAAGTATTCAACAATACTTTTAAGCTTCCGATAGTTCTACACTTCTATTGCTCTATAATATCTTATCTAAAATCAACAATATCTCAAGAAAGACTAAATGAGTTGTCTATAATATCCATTGAAAAATAATTATTAGAAAAAATTGATTATAAAAAAGATTATTAACAACTTTATAGCTCAAAAAGCTAGAAGATTAGATTTCAAATAAAAATATATCTTACAACTTCCTTTTAAAAATATAAGCCTCATATTAAATTTTGGCCTTAGGAGAGCATGTGCTTAAGCCACCCCTGGTAAGGCCTTGGGATCTCAGCATATTAAACTATTAGTATACGAGAAGGAAATGATGGTTATAGCTGCTGCAGTTCAGAAATGGAGACACTACCTGAAGGGAAGGCATTTCATTATCAAAACTGATCATCAAAGTCTGAAATACTTGATGGAGCAAAAAATTTCTATCCCTAGTCAACAGAGGTGGATAGCCAAGTTATTGGGGTATGATTTCACGATTGTGTATAAGAAAGGGAAGGAGAATATTGTGGCAGATGCTTGTGACTGATAGTCTACAAGTAATATCGTTTGTGACTGGTCAACTAGTACAACAACTTCAGGATTCATATAGGGAGGATCAAAAACTCTCTAAGCTGATTGCAGAGCTCCAGTGAAATGCTAATAGTAAACCTGGTTATCTATATAGAGATGTTGTATAGAGAGGGAAAGATTATGGTTGGGAAGGATCAGGCTCTCAGGCAACATCTTCTTCAATTGTATCATGACAGTACTATTGGTGGAAATTCAGGCATATCGGAGACCTTGTAGAGGCTTAAACATATTTACTACTGAAAAGACATGAAACCTGAAGTTTACAAGCATGTGCAAGAATGTGAAGTGTGTGAAAAGAATAAAGGTGAAATTGTGGCTACACCTGATTTTTTACATCCACTCCCTATTTCCGAAAGAGTATGACAAGACATCAGTATTGATTTTGTGGAGGGATTGCCAAATTCTTTTGGAAAGACCATTGTTTTAGTGGTGGTGAACAGATTGAGCAAGTATGCTTACTTCATGACATTGAAATATCCTTTTACTGCTGAAATTGTAGCTCAGACTTTTATGGAGCATGTTTACAAACTTCATGGACTACCATAGACTATAGTAACTGATAGAGATACTATTTTCCTCAGCAAATTTTAGCAAGAGCTCTTTAGTCTTTAAGGAGTAGCTTGGCATCATTCAACATCCTATCATCCTCAAAGTGATAGGCAAACTGAAGCAATCAACAAGTGTTTAGAGGGCTACTTGAGATGTATGTGTGGTGATGTCACGACCCAATTTCTCCTATAGGTCGTGATGGCGCCCAACGTTACCGCTAGGCAAGCCAACAATGAACTAACCACATGATTTGTTCTTTTAACAATTTAGAAATAGTTGATTTTTAATTAGTGCATAAATAAGAAGTGAAAATTTAATAAAATGAGAGATAAATGATTCTAAGAGCAAATGAGATAAGTAAATATCCAAAAATCATCATGTGTCTACTAGTATAATTTCCAAGACCTGGTGTTACAAGTATATGAGCTACTAGTAGAATATACAAAAATACTAAACTACTGCCTGAATTAAAGTAGACAAAAAGTAAATGCAATAGAAAGCTGCGGAACGGGCTCGGAAGGCAACTCACGCTCACCATGAAGCCTCGGAGAATCAGGAGTGTGTGCTGGGATGATAACCAGATACACCTGCCTCAAATCCTGCACGGGTAGTGCAGAAGTGTAGCGTGAGTACATAAACAACATGTATCCAGTAAGTATCTAGTCTAACCTCAAAGAAGTAGTGACGATGGGTCGACTTCGATACTTACTATGGTCTAATAATAAAATACTGAAATTCTACATAAGCATGGGTTATATAAATAAACTGAAATCAATAACGAGAAATAAAGTAAACAATTCTTTTACTGATCGTAAATCCCAAATTAATTTCCACCATTTAACAATTTAACCTCTTAAGCCAAATAAACGATATCAAGTATAGTTGGGCTCAAAGTATCATTACGCACGAATTATGCCGAGGTTGTACGGCCCGATCCAAAATACAAATATATAAACTGTGCATTGCCGAGGTTCGAACGGCACGAACCATAGATGCATCTATTCTACTGTCGAGGCGTTCGGCCCGCTCCACAAGAATAGAAGATACTTTATAAACAACCGGTTCAAAGATTATTAAGAGGGTAATATACAAAGAAGCACCAATTCTTATTAACGGTCAAGTAACCCGTCAAAACTCAAGTAAATAAAGTTCGATCTTTTTACAAATCCTTTATCAAGTTCCAATATGATTTAAGCACATAAATTAACAAGTAGGGTGCAAACATCGCAATTATAACATAATTTGGGTCCTAAACTACCCGGACATAAGCATAATTAGTAGCTACGCACGGACTCTCGTCACCTCATACGTATGTAGCCCCCCACAATTAAAAGCACATATTAATTAAAATCACCTATCGGGTCAATTCCCTCTTAGAAGGTTAGAAAAGAGACTTACCTCGTCCTAAAGCTTACTTTCCGGTCACAAATTTTGTTCTAAAGCCTCAACCCGGTGCCAAATGATCCGAAACCTGACAAATGATATATAAATTAATCAATACATGTTCGAAAGTTCGTAATTTAACTATTTGAGTAATTACCCAACCCCAATTGAAAGATCCCCAAAATTCACCACCGGGCCCACGTGCTCGGATTCCAAAATTTTTTGAAGAAAGTTGTTACCCATAACCTCACGAACTCAAATATATAATTTTCACTAAATTCCATAACCATTTTCGTGGTTAAATCCCATTTTTATCAAAAACCCTAGGTTTTCCTATAAATCCTACCATTTTCCTTGTTAAATCTACTTATGATTCGTGTATTTAGCTAAAGAATTGATAAGGATCACTTACCTCTTGATGTTGATGGAACCCCTCCCAAAATGCACTCAAAATTGTCTAAGACCAAGTGGAAAATGAGGGAAATAAAGCTAAGTCCCGCAATAAAAGCTATTGCACAGGTCGCAGGTGTCGCAATGTTCGCAAATGCGGCAAAACCATCGCAAATGGAAAGGCTGGCCATCACGGCCGTGGTCGCAAATGCGACCAAAAACTTCGCAAATACGAAGAGGGGCAGTTCGCATAAACAGCAGGAGCTTTGCAAATGCGAAATCTGCAGTGCCTTCCCAACTTGTATCGTTGGGACAACAACAACAACAACCCAGTGCGATCCCACAAGTGGGGTCTGGGGAGTGTAGTGTGTGCGCAGACCTTACCCCTACTCCGGAGGAGTAGAGAGGCTGTTTCCGATAGACCCTCGGCACAAGAAGGAAAGAGACAGTGTATCAGTAATAGCAAAGAAATCCAGAAAGATAACACCAGCAGTGCAATGACCAGAAAATAGAAAGCAAAGTAATAATACTAAACAGTAACAAAGGCACAGTACTACAGACGCAAGGGAATAATATGGACACAAAGGGCCACTAAACATACTACAGCCTAACCTACGACCCTAAAGTATTAAGAACACAACTGGAGCCACTAGCAGCCTAAAAC
The DNA here is from genome assembly GCF_001879085.1 of Nicotiana attenuata. Lineage (NCBI taxonomy): Eukaryota > Viridiplantae > Streptophyta > Magnoliopsida > Solanales > Solanaceae > Nicotiana > Nicotiana attenuata. The sequence continues at coordinate 175,384 of NW_017670921.1, forward strand.
AAAACACTATCATACTAGCCTCCTATCTCTTAATCTACAACCCTAATGCTCGACCTCCACAATTTTCTATCAAAGGCCATGTCCTCGAAAGTCTGCAACCGCACCATGTTGGGAATTACTGGAAATAATATCATCTCGACCCCTTCTCTATTCTTCTTCTCTACAATTTTCTTCTGCAATTCTTGTTCAGGAGCTAATCTTTTCATTTGATTCCTTAGAGATTTGCGACTACCTGCGACTCAGTTTTGGTACTAACAACGTCACGAATTCAAACACTACTACAAAGTGCAAACAAAAATATGATTTTAAGTGGAAAAAGACAGATGGACCAATCCCTTATCCACTGAGTTTCAAACTGTATCCCAACTGATCATTGTGGAATTTCATGTTCATCAATGAGAAAAGATAACTACAATGTAATTGCCCATAATTAGAGGATTGGGTTACCTGAAAAATAAGGAAACAACTTGCCACGATAGGTTAATTACAAGAACAATGTAAAAGTTATTTACACTACTGCCTAAAAGATAAATCTATATTTTTAAAAGGTCATAAAAGAAGAAATACTATGAAAATGTGGAGTTAAAATAGAAAGTGATTTTTGGCACACCGGGACTTCATCAATCAATCGTAAGCCATGTATCGAGGCATAAATTATCAGATTATCACGGGTGAAATTCAAAAATAGCCAGATTTACAACTGGTCGTTCAAAAATATCCCAGTTTCAAAAGTAATCGATATTTAGCCACTTTTCATGTAAAGATAAATCTGAGCGAAAACACTGTTCAAAACCCGGAAAATACGCCAGCATATTATGCTGGAGTTCCAGCATAAGTATACTTGAACTCCAGCATATTATACTAGAGTTCCAAGATAAGTATGCTGGAACTCCAGCATAATAAGATGGAGTTCCAGCATAAGTACACTAGAATCCAGCATAATATACTGGAGTTCCAGCAAGTATACCGGTCCAGCATAATATACTGGAGTTTGGAGCACCGGTGCTCCAGTCTCTAGTATATTATACTGGAGCCAGCAAAGTATACCGGTCCAGCATAATATGCTGGAGTTCATACACAGGTGCACCGAACTCCAGTATATTATGCTGGACCGGTCTCTGCTGCAGCAAAATAGTGGCTATTTTTTATTGACTTGGTAAGCGCTGACTATTTTTGAATGAACAGTCTGAAAACTGGCTATACCGTGCTATTTTAACGTTTATCACAACTAAGGGATTAGAGGTGGCAATTTGAGCCCAAACCCATTTGACCCATCCAATCCGTCCAAAGTTGGGCCGATCATTAACCCGCTCAATTGTGGAACTCAACCTATCTCGGCTCATCTAAAGTTTGGCTAATTTTTAGTTAAAATTGATCCATGAATAATTTTACTAAAGTATCTTAAAAATAATTCTTCTTTTGTTAGATATGTTATATATAATCATAATAAAAGAAGAAAGTCTTATTTGATAATTAAATAATTTATAAGAAAATAATACATCAATTAAAGCTTGATAAGAATATGGTGGGTTGGACTATGACGCAAATTTTAGAGTAAAAAAATTAGAAACAGCCAGATTTACAACTAGTAATTGAAAAATAGCTACAGTTTCAAAAGTAATCGAAATTTAGCCACTTTTTCATATAAAGATAAAATCTGAACAAAAACACCCTTGAAAATCCGAAAAAATTCCAGCATAATATGCTGGAGTTCAAATTTTTACATATGAGATTCTAGCATAATGTGCTGGAATATCATAATATGTTGGATTTCCAACATAATATGCTAAAAGTTTATACGCAAGAGCTCCATAATTCAACATATTATACTGGAACTTTCGGTGTGCTGGAGTTCCAACATAATTTGCTGGAAGTTTATGCACAGGAGTTCCATAATCCAGCATATTATGCTGAAACTTTTCATATTTCAGCAAAACAATGGCTATTTTTCAATGACTTTGCAAATACTGGCTATTTTTTAATTACAAATCCGAAAACTGGCTAGCCTGTGCTATTTTTACAACTTTAGCCCATTTTGACCCAACCCAAGTAACTTTTGAGCGAGTCATTGACCCCCCATTTATGGGTAAATTTTAAAAATAGCCAGATTTACAACTGGTCGTTCAAAAATAGCCCAATTTCAAAAGTAATCGAAATTTAGCCACTTTTTATATAAAGATAAATCTGAGCGAAAACACTGTTCAAAACCCGGAAAATACTCCAGTATATTATGCTGGAGTTCCAGCATAAGTATACTTGAACTCCAGCATATTATACTGGAGTTCCAGAATGAGTATGCTGGAACTCCAGCATAAGTACACTAGAACTCCAACATAATATACTGGAGTTCCAGCAAGTATATTGGTCCAGTATAATATACTGGAGTTTGGAGCACCGGTGCTCCAGTCTCCAGTATATTATACTGGAGCCAGCAAAGTATACCGGTCCAGCATAATATGCTGGAGTTCATACACAAGTGCGCGAACTCCAGTATATTATGCTGGACCGGTCTCTATTGCAGCAAAATAGTGGCTATTTTTCATTGACTTGGTAAACGCTGGCTATTTTTGATTGACCAGTCCGAAAACTGGCTATACCGTGCTATTTTTACTCTATTTATTGACTCAGCCCATTTTGACCCGCCCAAAATCAGCCTAACCCATCCATTTGACATCCCTATAAGGGACATATATTCGCTCATACATGCCTCTAAAATGTTGTATAATGGCATTTTAACTCATAACTATATATAATTGTCTATAATGACATTGTAAATAATACATATCTTCGTTAATACATGCCTTAATCAACTAGCCGGCAACTGCTTGGATGAGTAATGATATAAAGGGGCTAACCAAACTATAAAAAATGGGCAAAAGAACCAAAGAACATGTATTAACACTGGTAAACTTCCAAGGTCAAAATCAAAATTTTTTGTCCACTACGACATACCAAAAAATGAACAATAAAGTAGTGACAAAGAATTGCAATTATACAAGTGTTATCGTGATATCTTGAGGCTATCTATGCAAATTCTATTGATTTTGTCTGATGATTCCAGCAGTTCCTCCTTTTACTGGTCATGATTTCATACAGCTGCGAATTCCATCAACTGCTCAGAAGCTAAAATGTTGCTACAAATAATCAAACTTAAAAACAGACTTCCTCCGTGGTAGATCAAATAAAAAGACATTCTGTCCTCATCATGCGATGCTTCGCTACAACAGTAAGAGAGGCAGAAGAAGCAAGAGTGCCATTCTCGTTCGAGACAGATCAAATCCTTCTTTTTTTTAATTTTTTGATTGGTGCGAGAGATCAAGCCTTTCATCAGCACCTCCCAAGGCAGACCCAGAAAAACTGCCAATATTGGAGAATAGTCACCACACTTTTGCAGATTTTAGAGGCTGAGGAGAAGAAATAGTTAATACTATTATGATATCAAATCCTTGGTTCGACACACAATGCTCTGCTCAAACATGCAGTAAAGAAAACGTCTCCACACTAGCTGAAGCTCGAACAAGCTTCAATAATTGATGCAATTTGCATTACTTTCTGCAGATTTGCATGTCATCGAAAGTATAGAGATTCGAAATCGCATTATTGCAACCAATTGTGGTTATATAATGTCTCAAAATCGCACCCAAGGTTGTGGCCTGGTCAATGAAGTAGGTTGAGAACCTGAGGTCTCGGGTTCGAATTCCAGTGGAGACAAAAAATACTAGGTGATTTCTTCTCATCTGTCCAAACTTTGTGGATAGAGTTACCTGGTACTTGTTGCTGGTGGAGGTACCAATTATCCCGTGAAATTAGTCGAGGTGCGCTAGCGGCCCGGACACCACGGTTATGAGAAAAAATAATGTCTTAAAATCGCAAAAATGGAAAATGGTGCTTGCATGTCATCGAAAGTATAGCCATTCGAAATCGCATCACTGCAACCAACTGTGGTTATATAGCATCTTAAAATAAGCGTCAATGAAACCAACTGTGGTTATACCTATTCTTCATTCAATATGAGCATGTATGAAGAGTTGACACACTGGACTAGACCAATCTGCTAAATGAATCAATAGATTCCTATAATCCATATGACACTTCTCCACATTCATATAGTAAGTAGTTAATACTTCAATCAGCACATAGTGAATCCATATGCATATCCATGGCAATACCTCAATCAGCACAGAATTATAGTGACTACTGACTAGCATTAGGTGAATTGGAGGAAAGAGCTAGAAAAAGCCAAGAGCCGAGTTAGCCAATAAATGAAGAAATCTTATTAGAGCTAAGAAAAGCACAAAGCTTGCTGTTCAAAGAGGCTATCTCTTCAATCATTCATATCCATGTAAGCCTCTTTCGCACGGATCAGTATCTGATAGTGGCAAAGCTAATGTTTTGGCACTTAACAAACTAGGTCTAGTCGACACAACCAATAAAATTGATGTTTGAAAAAATCTATACATTCAACAAAAAGAAAGTAAATATCTCTTATACCTGCAGATTATTTCCTGCGAAAGACAATGTACTCCCTAGCTATCAGTTCATGTGCTCTTGTGCTTTGCACGTCGAACATCTAACTGATCTACGTACTGCAGCGGGTGATCAGATTCATTCCTAATCCTTTTGATGTTAGGACTCAACAATCCTTTATGCCTAAACCCGTATAAGTTAAGCACTTGATTATCTGCAAAATTGAAAGCCCTCTCCATGCTTTTCAAGCATCTCTCAACAGGGTAATCTCCATAACTCCCACAAGGCTTGCATCCTACAAAATGAGTAACAAATGGCCATCTCTCATCGCCTAAACCGGGATGGTACTTCTCAATCATCTCTTCATACCTATCAACTAACCCCGCCCAATATCCGTGTAGATAATAAGAATTCTCAACAAACACCTTCTGCATCCATTTATCCTTCTGTGATATGAACAAGTATATTAGCGCAGACTGATCATCCGCTTCAAATGCTGGTCTACCCTTTAAATTAGCTGTCAAAATCTTCCCAGCTTCATCTCGAATAGGACCTTTAGGTCCCATCGGTGCCCAAGCATCCAACAAATCAAGAGACCACTGGCAATTCCTAAAGAGAAAACTACCGGTGTTCACTGCAATCCATGATTTCTGATCAAACAACAAATCCGGGTACCCGTGAATAACAAGATTATGACGATTATACTTGGATAAAGGGATCTCGAAAACCATATCAGTAAACAATGCATCACTGTCCATCCACCAAATCCATTCTACTTCAGGGTGAGATAACATTAGCCTACGAATCAATGGCAGTTTGGACCAATAACCAGCCATTTCCTTATCCAAATGAGCTAAATTATACAGAATTTCAATACCATGAATCCGACAATAATCAATCTTGTTCTTTATTGCCTTCAACAAATAATGATCTCCAATTGCATTATCACAAGGATTTGGAGGAGAACCGGTTACAAGTAATATCCGAGGTTTACCATTAACCAAATTCGGAAATTCTGGATTCTTCTGGAGCCACATTTTCCGTTCTTTATCCCAATTAACAATCTTCGGACCTAAACTATAAGTCTCATTCAGGCTCATGAAAGTCTCGGGTTGATCAACCGGGTCGTCCGGGTCCTTATCGGATCGCATTTCGGCGAGGATCCGATTAGTTTCTTCTATGAGATTCTGAGTCTCGGCGTCGGAGGATGAGAGGTTGCCAATGCCGACGGTACCACGTAGGACGAGGATAGTGACGAAGCCGCAGAGGATGGTGATTTTGACGTTGTTGAATGTACGTTGGATCTGACGGCCGCGTGGTAAGGCGGAAGAATTGGTGGCGGAGCGGCTGCGGACGCCGCCATTGGCGGTGGCGGTTGTTACAGGGAGTGCACCGGCGCGTTTCTGGGCTGTGAATGTGCTTTCTTGGCCCATGCTTCTAACGTGTGTAATGTAATTTCTTCAGCTGAAAACAAGTACCGACGGGGGAGCTTTGTGTGAGCTGAGTAAAACAAATGCTCTCTGTCCGATTTAGAAGCTTACTGTTTGGATAACATTATTCTACTACTGTACTATTTTAATACCCTTCAAGAATTTTATAAATTTAACTAATTGTTTGAAGTATAAACTTTTTTATTATAATATTTTCAATCAACTTATTATTTTTTCCATTATGCGGTCAATGGATAGAGACGGCAAACTTCAATTTGTCTTATATCTCTTGTCGGATGTACACAGAGGCGGAGCCAGAATTTGAAGTTTATAGGTTCGGAATTCTAGTTCTTTTAAGTTACTGGGTTCTAAAATAATAATTTGTACATATTACATGAATTTCACCAGACAAATACAAAATCTGCACAAAAACTATTAGGTTCGGCCGAACGCATAAACAGAGGGCTAGCTCCGCCCCTGGACGTACAAATTTTTTCAGGTACGTCATTTGAATTTTTTTAGCAAGAACTGTTAATTGACAAGGTTAATCATTTAAAAGGGATAAAGGTAAGACCAAATTACGAAACGGTGAATCCAGTATTGTGATGTCGTTACAAGGGTCGTTGGAGTTGCTTGCTTTGGAATCCTCGAGTTTTGGGCATGCTCACGACTTGAGCCTAGACTCACAACTCATCCCCATGAGAGCATGTTGGCAAGTTATCCAAGGGAATGGGGAGATAGATAAGGATGTAACACATTGTATTGGAGTGGCGTGGATAAAATAAAGGCTAGCTTCCAGAGTCTTGTGTGATAAGAATGTGCTACCGAAACTTATATTAAAAGAGGTTCTACAGAGTTGTCGTTAGAGCGACTATGTTGTATGGATTAAAATGCTGGCCAGTCAATAAATCTCATACCCACAAGATGAAAGTAGCAGAGATGAGCAAGTTGAGATGGATGTGTGAACATACCAGGTTGGCTAAGGTTAGGAATGAAGATATCCGGCTAAAGGTGGGCATGACCCCGTGGAGAACAAAATGAGGGAAGCGAGAATAAGATGGTCCGGGCATGTGCAGAGGAGAAGTTCGGATGTCCCAGTAAGGAGGTGCGAGCGGTTGGCTTTGGTGGGTATGAGAAGAGGTAGAGGGAGGCCTATGAAGTATTGGGGAGAGGTGGTTAGATAGGACATGGCTCTGTTACAGCTTACCGAGGACATAACCCTTGATAAGAGGGTGTGAACGTCAATGATTAGGATAGAAGTTATAGATAGTCGAGCGTATTTCTGTTACGGACCGAGGGAATTAGGGTTAGTATGGTAATTTTTTGTCTTAGATTGTTAGTATTTTATCCTATTTTCCTATTTTCTTCCGCTTCGGTCTCTAAGTACCTGTTGTTGTCACTGCATGTTGTTGACTTGTTGCTACCTCTTTTTTCCATCTATTTTTGACTTTGAGATTGTTGTTACTATCTTTCTAGCATATTTGCTGATATTACTTGTTTCCACTGGTTCTTTTCTCTTTCTTGAGCTGGGGGTCTATCGGAAACAACCTCTCTACCTTCTCAGGGTAGGGCTAAGATCTACGCACACACTACTCTTTTCAGACCTCACTTGTGGGATTCAACTGAGTTGTTGTTGTTATCGTTGTCGTCTTTAGTTTGAGTCAATATGTCCCTCATCTTGAATGATATAACATCTTATTTGTCAAGTCATTCATGTGTGCTAATCAAGTTTTTGGAAAATTATGATATGCGTGATTTTTAATCACTCCATTACATTTTTACCCTACTAGCTTAACCTATGTGATTGAGTTATAAAACAAACAAACCAAAAAAAAACTCTTGAAAATGATGAATATTGATTATAATGCCAATTTAATAAAGAAAAACTATGTACATCATACAAAAGTGTTTTTATGTCTTATCATAACTTTGGTATATGAGTTGTGCATTTGCTTTGATGGTTCAAAAATAACAGAATAATATGTTGCTCGTACTCGAATATATTTTGTAACAATATTATGTTCATTATGGTCGTAAAAATAAATTCTATTTACGCAAGTACATAATATAAATTTCATCTTATTCCTTAATGGAACTCAAACCGAAAAATATGAAAAATAAAAAAAGACTCCATATTATTAGGTTTAACTATTATACAAAGAATTTAATTGGATGGGTATTGGTTAAACCTAATTACATGTGTTTTTTATAAAAGAATGATTATCATACAAATTCATATGAGAAATTAAGTCGTTTTGAGCTCTAGCGCATTGTTCAGCAGTCTGAGGCTATGAACAGCTTCATTTCAGGTATTATGACTTGTACGCGTGGTCGGAATTAAGTTTCGGGAAGTTCAGAGTTGATTTGGAAAGAGAATTCTCATTTCGGAAGCTTAAAGTTGAAAGAATTAACTAGGATTGGAATTTTGAGTAAACGACCTCGAAATCGGGATCTGAAGGTTCCAGCAGGTTTGTATGATGATTTCGGACTTGGGCGTATGCCCGGATCGGGTTTTGGATGGCCCGAGAGTGTTTTGGCACCTATTGTGAAAAGTAGCATTTTGAAAGAAATTTTATAAGTTTGGGTTGAAGTGCATTTCAGTGATATCGATGTCCGTTTGGTATTTCGAGTCCGGGAGCAGCTCCGTATGGTGATTCTGGAGTTGGGAGCGCGATCGGAAGTGAATTCGGAGGTCCGTAGGTCATTTTGGAGCCATTTGGCTAAAGATAGAAATTTGAAGGTTTTTGAGAAGTTTGACTGGAAGTGGACTTTTTGATATCGGGGTCGGAATCCGATTCCAAAAGTTGGAATAGGTCCGTAATATCGAATATGACTTATGTGCAAAATTTGAGGTCAATCGGACGTGATTTGATAGGTTTAAGCGTCGAAAGTAGAAGTTTAAAGTTCTAATGTTCATAAAGCTTGGATTAGAGGTCGATTCATGATTCTAGCGTTGTTTGATGTGATTTGAGGCCTCGAGCAAGTCCGTAATGTATTTTGGGACTAGTTGGTATGATTGGTTGGGGTCCCGGGGGCCTCGGGTGGATTCCGGGTGGTTAACGGATCGAATTTGGGTAAAAAGCTGCTGCTGGTTGCTGGTATCTGGTTTCCTTCTTCGCGAACGCGGAGGGAGTCTCGTGAACGCGAAGAGGAAAGTGGGAGGCTGCTGGTTTTGGCCTCCGCGAACGCGAAGGGGGAGTCGCGAACGCGAAGGGGTGGGCTGAGCTGCTACGCGAACGCGAGGAGGAGATCGCGAACGCGTAGAAGGAAAAAGCTGGGCCTGGGGTCTTTGGCCTACGCGAACGCGAGGCCTTATATGCGAACGCGAAGGGCTGGGTGACTGGCCTTCGCGAACGCGAGTGGAATGTCGCGAACGTGAAGAAGGGCGGACCTGGGCTGGGCAGAATGTTTAAAAATCGGGGTTGAGTTCATTTCACCCATTTCTCTCTTGGCTTGGGCAATTTTTGGAGCTTTTGAAGAGGGGGTTCCGTCATTCATCATGAGGTAAGTAATTTATGCCAGTTTTTGATTTAAATGCAAGGTTTATATATGGATTTAAACATGGAAATTGTAGAAAACTTGGGGTTTGAGGAAAAACTTAAAAAATTAGTATTCTTGGATTTTGACCATGATTTTGGGTATGGAATTTAGAGAAAATTATATATTTGAGTTCGTGAATCTATGGGTAAACTTTATCTTCGAAAAATTTCGGATACCGGGGACGTGGGCCCGAGGGCCTTTTTGTCAACTTTTCGATCGGGGTTGGGAATTGCTATTAAATTGGATTGTAATGAGTAATTGAGCATATATTAATGGATTTGTATAATCATTGGCTAGTTTTGGAGCGTTGTGTGTCGATTCGAGTCTTCGGAAGGGCGTGGAATGCCGGTTATGGATCTTCGGAGCGAGGTGAGTCTCCTTTCTAACCTTGTAAGAGGGAATTGTCCCCATAGGTGAAATAATTGATTATGTGCTCCTATTTGTGGGGGCTACGTACGCACGAGGTGGCGAGAGTCCGTACGTAGCTACTATTATGCAATTGTCCGGGTAGTTAGGACCCAAAAGCATGCTATACTTGGATTATTTACGAACCTATTGATGGCTTGAATTGCTTTAATCACATCGAATTAGTAAACGAGTTTCTAACAGATAAAACTTTATTTTTCTTAAAAGGTTAAAAGAGGAATTGTTTTCATTGGATTATTACTCCGTGTGGACTTCTTGATTGACTGTCTGTGTGTTTATTTATGGAATGGGCCGAACACCTCGGCAGATTAAATAGATGCATCTATGGTTCGCGCCGTTCGACCCTCGGCAGTGCACAGTTTATTTTTTGTTGGAACGGGCCGTACGCCTCGGCATGATTTGCGCATGCTTGTATTGCTGCCTTGAACTTATTGAAGTTGTTATTGCCTCTTCATGGCTTGAGAATATTTGGATAAATGATGAAAAGGAAATTTTGGGAAACTTCCTATAAAAGAAATAATTGTTTACTTGTTTCCTCCTATTGGATTAAAAATCATGTTTATAAGAGTCCACGATTTAATGACTTATTGACATCATTATTGGACCACTAGTAAGTGTCGAAGTTGACCATCTCGTCTCTACTTCTTCGAGATTAGACGGGATACTCATTGAGTACACGTTGTTTTCGTACTCATACTACACTTCTGTGCATTTTTGTTGCACGGGTATATGTAACTCTAGTGGCCTATTGGGCGTAGCAGCACAGATGATTCGGGGGCTAGGTGAGTTGCATTATTCGAGGCGGCCGGCAGCTAGTATAGTCCCTTCGAATATATTGTATTTACTTTCTGTCCACTGTATTCCGGACGGATGGTGTATTATATCATTTCTTAGAAATTGCTCATGCACTTGTGACACCGGGTTCTGGGAATGATTTTGAAATATTTTGTATTAATCGCTTGTTATTTAATTTGAATTGAAGCAGTTGTCTCTTTACTTATGAAATTAGAAGGAAAAATCTGGGTTTTCAAAATGGTCTAAATTGGAATCTAATTAAGTATTTTAGTTGGCTTGTCTGACAGCAGTGTCCGGCGCCATCACGACCCTTAGTGAATTTTGGGTCGTGACATTAATATTTATTATTATTATATTAACCAACATGAAGGTATCGTAATGTAATATAATTTTCAAAAGGTATAAAAGTCTATTAACTTTTCATTTAAATTTTAGTGTCCATTCAGATTATTTATTACAATGGTGTTTGCAATATTTATTTTTGTTTGCCTATACATTTTTAATTTTTTGAATTATAAAAGCGATTTATAGTTAACTAATTAAAAGCTATTTATTGATAATATTTAATGACACTGTACTTGTATTCAACTGATTGGAATTTTTTTTCAAATTCACGATTAGTGTTGCTGAAATATGATCTCTTTTATTATTTGGATGGCTCTATCATGAGAATCATACTATTATTACTGATACTTATCACGAGTTTCATAATTATATCAATAATTAAAGGTAATCATGAGTCAAAATACACAACAACATATCCAGTATTATCCCACACTGTGGACCTGGGGAGGGCAGTGTGTACGCATACCTTACCCCTACCTTACGAGGATAGAGAGGTTGCTTCCAATAGACCCTCAGCACAGGAAAGTATAAGCACCACATTAATGAAAATTGTCACGACCCAAAATTCACTAAGGGTCGTGATGGTGCCGGACACTGTTGTCAGGCAAGCCAACTAAAATACTTAATTAGATTCCAATTTAGACAATTTTGGAAACCAATATTTTCCTTTAAATTTCATAAGTAAAACGATAACTGCTTCAATTCAAATTAAATAATAAGCAATCAATACAAAATATTTCAAAACCATCACAGTACCCGGTGTCACAAGTGCATGAGCAATTTCTAAGAAATAATATAATAAAACAACCGTCCGGAATACAATATTGGACAGGAAACAAATACAGATAACTGAAAGAGACTCTGCTGGTTGCGGGTCGCCTCGAGAAGTGCAGCTCACCTAAGTCTCCGTATCACCCATGCTGCTACGCCCAGTAGGCCACTAGAGTTACATATACCTGTGCAACAAAAATGCATAGAAGTGTAGTATGAGTACGAAAACAATGTGTACTCAATGAGTATCCCGTCTAATCTCAAAAAAGTAGAGACGAGATTGTCGACTTCAACACTTACTAGTGGTCCAATAATGATGTCAATAATACAGTAAATCGTGGATTTTTATAAACATAATTTTTATCCGATAGAAGGAAACAAGTAAGCAATTACTTCTTTTATAGGAAATCCCCAAAATCCCGTTTCATTATTACCCAAATATTTTCAAGCCATGAAGAGGCAATAACAACTTTAATAAGTTCAAGGCAGCAATACAAGCATGCGCAAATCATGGCGAGGCGTACGGCTCGCTCCAACAGAAAATAAATTGTGCACTGCCGAGGGTCAAACGGCGCGAACCATAGATGCATCTATTACCCCGCTCGCGAACTATCCTGCGACGCGGTCAACATAAAATAAACAAATACCCTGCTTGCGAATCATACATGCGACGCAGGCACACATAGAAATACATGCCCAAATAGCCAATTGCGAATTTATCAGAGAACATTTATCCAAATAAAGCCAATTCCCTTTTAACGATCTAAGGAAATGAAGTTTAATCCTTTTAAAAATTCATTTACTAATTCAATGTTCTTTCAAGCTATCAATAGGTTCACAAATAATCCAAGTATAGCATGCTTTTGGGTCCTAACTACCCGGACAATAGCATAATAGTAGCTACGTACGGACTCTCGTCACCTCGTACGTACGTAGCCCCCCCACAAATAGGAGCACATAATCAATATTTCACCTATGGGGACAATTCCCTCTTACAAGGTTAGAAAGGAGACTCACCTCGCTCCGAAGCCTATATTCCGATCCAAGAACGTGCTCAAACCTCCAATTCGGAGCCGAACGATCCGAAACTATTCAAATAGGGTAAGAACTAGTCAATACATACTCAAAGGTTCATATTCTAACTATTAAACCAATTTTCCAACTCTAAATGCAAGGTTCCTAAAATTCACCCCCGGGCCCACGTGCCCGGATTCCGGAAATTTTTGAAGAAAGTTGCTACCCAGAACCTAGGGATCAAGAATATATGATTTTTACTCCATTACCTAACAAATTCCGTGGTTAAATCCAAGTTTTATTAAAACCCTAGGTTTTGCTCTAACCCCTTGATTTTACCTAATTTCTAGTGTTTAATCTACCTAATATACAAGTATTAAACTAAGGATGGGTGAATTAAGCTTACCTCACAATGCTAAGTGGAAGTCTTCTCTCCAGAGCTCCCAAAATCGCCAATGGAAAAGTGTATATGTAATAAAAATGGTCTTGAACTCGTATTAAATGAACCTCACTGCCCAGCGATTTTCGCATCTGCGAGGATTTAACCGCATCTGCAGTCTGGGAGCCGCATATGTGGAGCCGCTTCTGCAGCTTGGGAGCCGAACATGCGGTTCCTGGCTTGGCCGCATCTGCGATTGAATTGCCGCATCTGCGGTCCCGCATTTGCGGTCCAAAAACCGCATATGCGGTTATGACAGAAGCAGCAGCTCTTCAGGCCTTTCCCAAAATTCCAATTTCGATCCGCTAACCACCCGAAATCCGCCCGAGGCCCCCGGGACCCCAACCAATCCTACCAACCAGTCCCAAAATACATTATGGACTTGCTCGAGGTATCAAATCATAACAAACAACGCTAAAATCACGAATCGACCCCCAATCCAAGCTTTATGGACTTTAGAATTTCAAACTTCTACTTCCGATGTTTAAACCTATCAAATCACGTCCGATTGACCTTAAATTTTGCATACAAATCATATTCGACATTACGGACCCACTCCAACTTCCGGAATCGGATTCCGACCCCGATATCAAAAAGTCCACTTCCGGTCAAATTTCTCAAAAACCTTCAAATTTCTATCTTTAACCAAATGACTTCAAAATGACCTACGGACCTCCGAATTCACTTCCGATCGCGCTCCCAACTCCAGAATCACCATACTGAGCTATTCACAGACTCGAAATCCCAACCAAACTTATGAAATTTCTTCTAAAATGCTAACTTCCACAATAGGCGCCAAAACGCTCCCGGGTTATCCAAAACCCGAACTGGGCATACGCCCAAGTCTGAAATCATCATACGAATCTGCTGGGATCTTTAGATCTCGATTCTGAGGTCGTTTACTCAAAAATCCAATCTTGGTTAATTCCTTCAACTTTAAGCTTCTGAAATGAGAATTCTCTTTCCAAATCAACTCTGAACTTCTCGAAATTCAATTCCGACCACGCGTACAAGTCATAATACCTGAAATGAAGCTGCTCATGGCCTCAGACTGCTGAACGACGCGCTAGGGCTCAAAACGGCCGGTCGGGTCGTTACATTTTATAACTCCATTTTTTTTATACTTATACTTATTGAGATAGGGTACACGCGCACCGTGCGTACCCTAAAACTAGTTATATAAATGGTTAAGGCTGCTTTGATTTTTATGAGAAAAAAGGGAAGGTCCACTTCCACTCTCCTGAGTGGCCGACGCTTGGTGGGTTCCATTGTATTCAACTTTCTTTTGGTTCACAATTGGGTTGTTGACCTACGGCCTTTTTCTAACTTTGAATTGAATTTCAAGGTGATGGCTAATGACTATTGGCAGAATGACAATAAAAGTCTGCAAATACACCACTAACAATCCGTACGTGTAGATTCCAACATGCAAAATTAGTATAATACAGAGTGTGATGTAAATCAAACATGTATCTCTCAATGAAAAGCAATACTACTAGGCAAAATACAAAGATAATTTAACTTTATTAACACTATATATTTTAAATAGAGAGAAAGTAGATCAATAACCAAATGGTAACACATAGGCATAATAATATTGTATGGGTCAAAATCTGACCATAGGTTAATCGTCCCTAAATGGAACGACATGAGGTCGACCAAGTCGCAGTCATGCCCACACGGCAAGATGACAAAGAGCACCTCGGCCATCGTCAGGGCCGGATCGTAGGAAAACTCACGTCGCAGAACAAACGTAGTGGTCAAGCAAACGATAGAGGGCACAACGATGAGAAAGGATGCTGGTCAAATACCATTGAACAAATAGAGAAGTTGTTAATATAAATAGGACTAACTAAACCCAAAAGGGGGGATCTTTTGGGAGGCGGTAACAGCTTCCATAGAGGAGACAACAAGGGGAATCTCTTCACCATCAATATTCACTTCTCTTTCCTTTCATTGCTCCCATGATGCAAGACTGCCCCAGATGTAAGCTAACCATACATGATTGATGTACAACTATTATATGAAGAAACATTACTCGTGACACGACCCTAAACTCGGACCCGGTCGTGATGACGCCTCTCGTGAAGACAAGGCTAGCGGACACATCACACAATTCATTTTAAACAACTAGAATAGCACAATTTAAGTCTTTAACATAATAATAATCCCAAAATAAAGGTGAATAACACAATTTGCGGAAAACAACCAACACTGCCCGACATAGGGGTGTCACCAGTCATGAGCATCTACTAACCGATTAAAAACAGGAAGAGTCTACATAGTCTATTACAGAACTAAAACAAGAGAAAAATAAGATAGGGGAAGAAGCACTGGGCTGCGAGCGCCGAGCAGCTACGTAGTGAATCTTCGGAGCGCCTGAGCTGGAAGAAATCAACACTCGCTAGCGGGACCTGTAGCGCCTGAATCTGCACACAGGGTGCAGGGAGTAAAGTGAGTACTCCAACTCAGTGAGTAATAATAATAAATGAAGACTGAGCGATAAGGAATCTCGTAAAACACAACAATATGCTATAAAGAAGCAGAATAAAACCCATAAAGTGCAACAAAATAGTGAAATGTCGTAAAACACCTTAGTTCAGAATAAGCTTCTTTAAAAATACCTTTTTAGCAGTTAAACAAGTAAAAGAAAGGCAACAAGAAGTGATAAAACACATAAAATCTGCCCCTCGGGCACAATGTCAACAGAATCAGCCCCTCGGGCAATAATATGGAACAACACCAGTCCCTCGGGCTCTATATCTCATATCACAATGGGTATCCGTGCTCACTGGGGGTATACAGACTCCGGGAGGGGCCCCTTATGGCCCAAGCGCAATATCAAGCCATCTCGTGGCATAATCAATAGGCTCTCGGCCTCATATCAACAAGCCACCTCGTGGCATACAAATCTCAGGCCCTCGGCCTCATAATCATAATCAGTGTATCACCGCTACAGCATGCAGCCCGACCCAAAAGTATCCTCACAACACAGGCCCTCGGCCTTACTCTGTCAGAATCTCATAAGCCACTCGGGTAACAGTAAAACATGATGCTCAGCCCAAAATATCATTTAAAATATCATTTAATGTGTTTAAACAGAGTAAACATGGCTGAGTTAAGAAAACAGTAGAATATAGCATGACTGAGTACAAGTATAAAGTCAAAACAATGAGGAATATAGCAGTAAAAATCCCCTAAGGGTCCAAACAGTTGGCACGAAGCCCAAATATGGAATTTAGCCCAAAACATGAATACACCAAATAGTTTTCAATCAAATACGCGGTAGAACAGTCATTCGGGATGGACTAAGTCACAATCACCAACAGTGCACGACCCCACGCTCGTCATCTAGCGTGTGCGTCACCTCAACATAGCACAACGATGTGTAATCCGGGGTTTCATACCCTCAGGACAACATTTACAATCATTACTCACCTCAATTCGGCCCAAACTCTAGCTCGCGATGCCTTTGCCCCTCGAATCGGCCATAACCATCAAAATATGCTAAGGGGACAAAGCCCACTCGAAAACAATAAAAAAAAAACGCGAATCCCGAAATTAACCAAACCCGACCCCTAGGCCCACGTCTTGGAATTCGACAAATTTTACATCATTAGACTTCTTATCTATCCACGAGTTCATACATATCAAAAGTTCCAAAATCCGACCACAAATGGTCCGTCAAATCCTTAATCAAAGGTCTAAGTTTCCAAGCCCTAGTTTCCTCCATATTTAACCCTTAGTTTCCATAATTACAGCCCTAATCCATGAAATAATACCATAGAAACGAGTTTTTATGATTGAATTCTCTCTTCAAAATCGCCCAGAAACTCCAGAAATTGCGTTTAAAAATGGTGAAAACCTCTGAAAATCGCGAAGGAAGAATTATATACCTTCTGACCCAGGCCTTACGCACCTGCGGTCCAAATCCCGCTCATGCGGTCCCGCCTCTGCGGTCTAGACCACCGCACCTGCGTTTCTCACTTAAGTGACCATTTCCGCATCTGCGGTTAAAATATCGCACCTGCGCTTCCGTAGGTGCGCCTCCTCGATCGCTTCTGCGGTGGCCGCATCTGCGGCTGCCTTTCGCTTCTGCGGGCATTGCACCTGCGGCCTCCTAACCGCAGGTGCGGTTATGACAGCAGCAAAAACACTTCAGCTATCAAACTCTACTCCAAACCTTCCGTCAACCATCCGAAATCACCCCGAGGCCCCCAGGACCTCAAGCAAAGGCACCAACAAGTCTTATACTACCATCCAAACTTATACCAATCTTTAAAACACCTCAAACAACATCAAATCAACCAAAACACATCGGATTCAAGCCTAAGGTTCTCAAAATCTTCCGAATTACGCTTTCGATCAAAAAGTCTACCAAACCACGCCGAATGACCTAAAATTTTGCACACACATCCCAAATGACACAACGGTCCTACTGCAACTCCCGAAATTCCATTCCGACCCCTATATCAACATCTCACCTATCAACCGGAAAACGCCAAAATTCCACTTTCGCCAATTCAAGCCTAATCTACTATGGACCTCCAAAACACATTCCGATCACGCTCCTAAGTCTCAAATCACCTCCCGAAGCTATCCGAACCATCGGAACTCACATCCGAGCCCTCTAACACATAAGTCAACATCCAGTTGACTTTTCCAACTTAAGCTTCCTCAAAAGACACTAAGTGTCTCAGCCTTACCAAGACCTTTCCGAACCCAAGCCAACCAACCCGATCATACATAGAACCGATAAACAAAGCAATAAGAGGCAGAAATGGGGGGAAACGGAGCGGTAATCATGAAATGACCGGCCGGGTCGTTACATCCTCCCCCTCTTAAACAAACGTTCGTCCTCGAACGAGTCAAGAAACATACCTGAAGCCTCAAACAAGTGAGGATATCTGCTCCGCATCTCCCGCTCGGTCTCCCAGGTAGCCTCCTCCACGGGCCGACTTCTCCACTGCACTTTCACAGAAGCTATATCCTTTGATCTCAACTTTCGAACCTGACGCTCCAAAATAGCTGCTGGCTCCACATCATAAGTCAGATCACCATCTAATTGAACCGTGCTGAAATCTAGAACATGAGACGGATCCCCAATATACTTCCGGAGCATAGAAACATGAAATATCGGATGCACACGACAAGCTGGGTGGCAAAGCAAGCTCATAAGCCACCTCCCCAATCCTCCGAAGTACCTCAAAAGGCCCAATGAACCAAGGACTCAATTTACCCTTCTTCCCATATCTCATAACACCCTTCATGGGTGAAACCTTCAACAGAACCTTCTCACCAACCATGTAGGACACATCCCGAACCTTCCTGTCAGCATAGCTCTTTTGTCTCGATTGCGCTGTACGAAGCCTCTCCTGAATCACCTTCACCTTGTCTAAAGCATCCTGCACTAAGTCTGTGCCCAACAGCCTGGCCTCGCCCGGCTCAAACCAACCAACTGGAGATCTACACCGCCTCTCATACAAAGCCTCATATGGAGCCATCTGGATACTCNTCGTGACGCACAGCCGTATCAAACTATCAAACTCAACATCATGACGCAC
Source organism: Nicotiana attenuata (assembly GCF_001879085.1). Lineage (NCBI taxonomy): Eukaryota > Viridiplantae > Streptophyta > Magnoliopsida > Solanales > Solanaceae > Nicotiana > Nicotiana attenuata. The sequence goes on from NW_017670921.1 coordinate 194,175, forward strand.
AACCGTATTAAACTATCAAACAACTTATAAAATAATATATTTTTTTTAATATTTTTCATAAAATAATATATTTGCTGTTAGTCTAAGGCCACCAATTCTGCCAAACGCACGCTTGTCCCAACACATGGACCAGGCAGAGAAAATGCATTTTCAAAACGGGTTTTAGAAAAGCAAGCATCAAAGCTTAAAGTCTCACTTACCTTGCTAATAGGAAGTTCCATAACCTTGCAACGTCTAGAACACCAACCAAACGGCCTCCAATGGCCTCAATCTATCCAAAATATTGATTAATATTATCAAATGTGTTAGTCAGCTCATTTCATAATTTTTGAAGTAGTCAGATCAAAGTCAACTAAAAATGAACTCCCCATCACTATGGTGAAATCTTCAAACAAATCATATTTTTGAGCTACCCATATGTCATTGAGTCCAGATATATAATCAAGTTTTAATATTAATAACAATTTATGGGTTAAATTTCAAATTCTATCATTCTCAAGCTTAAGACTTAAATCTAATATTTTGTACCTCAAGTCATGGATTTAAAGGTGAAGATATGTCACAATTCCATATAATAAAATCCAATATCAATATATTGGATAGTAATAATCATGAAATAAAAGAATGACCATGAAGTAATATTCATTAATACCTCTTTTGCGTTTTTTTTTTTTACAAAAAACTTTCCTAATTCGTCAGTACTTAACTTTCTTGTTCTAAGCTTTAAGCTAGATAAAGCAATGCTC
>NW_017670921.1:194945-303651 GCF_001879085.1 Nicotiana attenuata
CGTAAATTTTGGTTGATCCTTTATAATAGAGCTTTTAAAGAAAACTAAATGCATGTATCTCTTGATTAGGGAAGTACCTATTCTTTTAAAATCTCTTTAACCAATATGGCTTACTGCTTGTGAGATTAAAGAAAGTAGCATATCTTTAAGGAGTAGTACCAATTTCGATGACATACTCGTTAGCAAAATTGAAGAATCAGTAAATTATATAGTACCCGGAATTGATCACTGTAGGTGTAACGAACCCGATCCGGTTCGTCTGAGACTTATAGCCACATTTCCCTCATTTATGCTTATTTATATGTTGTTCAGCTGTGTTGAGTTGTATCAGCTGGAACTAGGTTTGGGTTCAGTAGTTTTGAGTGAAAATAAACACTTAGTCTCTTAGTTAAAAGCTAAGTTAGAAAAGTAACCGGGAAGTTGACTTAATGAGTAAAAGAATTCGGATTTGGATTATTTATGATTCGATAGTTTGTTGGGTGATATGGACTTAGGAGTGCTGTCCGAAATATAATTTGGAGGTCTGTGTAGAACTAGGCTTGACTTGGCGAAAGCTGGAAGTGCTTAGAAGTTCTTAGGCTTGAATTCGAGGTTTATTTGGTGTTTTTGGTGTTGTTTTGGGTGTTTCTGGAGGTTCGGACTAAGTTCGGGTAGTGATATATGACTTGTTGGAATTGTTGGTTGAGGTCCCGAGGGCTCGATGAGTTTTGAATAAGTTTGGGTTGTGTTTGCACTCGTTTGTTCATAGTTTCGATGCCATTTTTCAAGCATAAATGATATCATATGAACAATGAGCTCCGTATTTCTTTTTTGATTGAATCATTAGATCAGTATGTTAATACTGGACCTGTAGCAAAAAGAATCATCGAAATTTGGACATCGTATGAGGATTAATGGTCATTTTACTAAAAATTAGGGTTGCAGGATTTTTTCAGAGTAATTACGAAATACCACTAGCCGCGTATTTAAAATCTGCACTATTTGCAAATTATTAAAAACCTACATATCTCATTTCATTTATAAGGTCCCAAATTTGAGTGATCAAAAGCCTGAATTGCAACTAGAATTCACAAAGGAAAATCCATTGGGAGGGCAGTAAATACGAGTTTCGGGATCCATTTGGCTCGAAAAACGAGCAGGGATAGCTGGTAGAAAATAATACAAAACTAGAGTTTGTCTCATTCGGTCATATTTTGAGTTGGGGAGCTCGATTTGGGCGATTTTGGAGCTATTTTCACCATATGGATTGGAGTAAGTGTTCTTACTCGATTTTGATGTATCAATTTATGGATCCATCTTTCGTTTTTGGGATTTGATTGAATGATTTCAAGTGAAATTAAGGGAGTTAGGGATGAGGTTTTGGAGAGTTTTAATGAGGATTTGAGGACCAAACGGAGTCCAATTTTTGACAAATTTTATATGGTTAAGACTTGGGAGAGGACGAGGATTATTATTCTGCATTTTTGAACTGATTTCGAGACGCGGGCTCGGGACGGGTTTTGGCCGGATTTCGGATTTTTGGCATGTTTATGTAGTTTTTTATTGTTGTAATTCCATTCTTTAGGACTATGTTGATTAGTAGTATTCTGATTATGGTTTAGATTCAAAGCTTTAGACCGAGTCGAGGGACGAGGACATCCCGGAGTAAGATTTTGCGCGTTGAGGTCAGTAACAGTTAACTCTTGGCTTTGAGGGTATAAAACCTGGAGAAATTGATATCATGTGATTGTTTGTTGGTGACTACCCATGCTAGGTGACGGCGTGTGCTGTCACCGCGAGGGATTGAGACTTAGTCTTTCCCGTGAGGCCAGGCCTAAAAGCTATTATCTATGGTTATGTGGTTTACTTGTTGTTGACTGTTGCCTTTCATGTTAGAGATCCTGTTTAGGTTTTATTCATGCTCACATTATTTGTACTCAGTCATGAAATTACTTCTACATGTTTACCTCAGCTCTATTATTTGCTAATATCTTGTGATATGATGTGGGCTGGTGTTCCCTTATTTGTTGATGATGCGAGGCTAGTGGGTACATGACTGAGTGAGGCCGAGGGCCTGTTGTGCAGGATATAATACCATAGCGCGTGAGTTATCCGCGTAGCACGTGAGTTGACGTGCGGGTCCAGGTATTGATACCATAGCGGCGATGAGTTGTCCGCAGTAGCACGCTAAGTTGACCGTGCAGATCCAGGTATTGATATTGGTAGCATGTGAGTTGTCCGTCTTGGCGCTGGGCTTTGGGAGCCCCTCCGGAGATCTGTACACACCCTCAGTGAGCGCAGAGTGTTGAGTGTGAGTGTAGAGTGCTGAGTGCGAGTGCTGAGTGATGGAGTGACGTTGCCTGTGAGGGTTGCATTAACTTTTGTGTTGCTACATATTATCTGTTAATTTCTTGTGGCAATTTGCACAAAGAGTTATGGAATTAAACCTGTCATTCCTTTATTTTAAAATTGTGAAAAAAAATAAATAATTCGACTATTTTGCTCAGCTCCGTCACTACCTGCTCAGTTCCTTAGTTATTATCTGTTACTACTGAGGTGTTGTTACTCATACATACACCCAACACTTTATTTGGCAATCCAGGTGAGTTAGGTTGAGTTCAGCCGATATCTTTTAGAGATGAAGTAGCCTGTCAACGTCCCTGAGACATCGTTACGCTTTTTTCATTTCTTCTTTTAGAGAGTTATATATCAGTTTTCATAGTTGTAGACGCTCATGACGACTTATGTCACCCTGAGTTTGGGACTCGTTTTCCGTATTTTATATTATTTCAGTATTTAGCCAGCTTGGTTATGTTATTAGGAATTAAATTAATTTGAAATATTTTGAATATTAAATTCTTATAATCAAATTATAGATAATATTTGTCAATAGCGGTTGCCTTGTAAATGAATAGGCACGCCATCATGACGGAGCGAAAGCTGTGAGCATGGTTAGATTTTTGGGGTCGTGAATAGGCGTAATGAAAAATTTTTAAATTATTACTTTAATTTAAATTTAATAATCATTTTAAGTAGATTATACATGTTCATGCATTATATAGATGTGCCATAAACTGTAGTAATATTTTTACAATACAATAATTTGACATCTCTTTTTTTTTTTTTTGCTTAACAACAATAGTATAATTTATTAAATTTTCAAGAATTTTGCAACACACACATCACAATATATATCTGGAAATACTCCTACTCTACTTTTGTACTTGAACTATATTAGAAACGCATATGATAACATAATTTGCTTTTCTTTCAGTTTCATAGCAAAATTAAAGTATTAAATAATATTATTCACTCCAGGTCAATGCATGTAGTGACTTTATAACAATGAGTTGTAGGTCAGAAATATGAGAAAGTTCATAAAACTGTATAAACAAATTTATGTATACTGAATCGGAAGAAGACCAGCTCCTTAGAGAAAAGATAGGATGAGCTGATTGAATCATTTGGTTAGAGATTCGTGTTGAATAACGTGTTACTGAAATAACAAGCAATATGAGCATAGATCACTAAGATGTAATTAACTAGGACTAAAAATAGAAGAGGAATGATAACATTAGAAGAGGATTTATTTCTTCGTTTCAGGGTGTGGAAATGGAGGTTCATCAGTGAACCTATTTATAAGAAAATATTCCTTGGTACAAAAACTCAATCCAAAACCTGTATGATTACATAACAAATCTAAAACCTGTTTTGGATACATAAACCTCAATCTAAAACCTGTTATGGATACATCCATCGTTGCAACTGAATGAAACATTTGGCAGGATTTACAACAAAAATGATATATTCCTACTACTTAATAAACAAAACAAAATAAAATGCATAAAAGTGTAACTATTTTCTTTAATCTATATCTATATAAAAGTATGAAGGCCCTTAGACCGAGAATGTTCGTTCGCCTTTTTTATCCCTTTAAAGTAAAGTTTATTAGACAAAATAGTTATTTATTATTTTTTAATAATTCTAGATAGTAATAAGTTATGTTAATAACTCCCTATTATTTAGAATAGTCATTATTTTATTATTCATCTAATATTTATAAATGAGGTCGTTGATTTTTTCAATTTCCCCATTTCAATTTCTAGAGTTTCCAAATCGCTTTCAAAATTCGTACAAAAAAGTTTCTTTCACTTTCAACGTCAATCCATATTTAGGAGTCTTTATATTTTGTCCTTTTCGAATTAGGGCTTCAAGATTATTAATATAAACAAATAAAAAATAAAAGAACATCTTTAATATTTACTTTTTATGTGAGAGCCATTTTCAAATTTTGTCATATCTATGATAAGTCTAGAGTACTTCGTATTTATATATAGAAAACCTTGAACGTAAATTAAAAAAAATTTAGTCGACTAAATTGGGTTATGTTGAAGCATTGGTGTATTAAGAATTTTTGTTTTTCCTACATAAATATCTAATATTTCCTATTAATGTTGTGTTTCAAACAATATGAATTTAGCCATTTTTATGAGATAACTGGAAGCTTAAATATGAGTAGGTTGTTGATACAGAAAAAGAATCACAAAATCTGAATGATGTTGTCGAAAAAGTTTTTTTACAAAGATCTAATGACAATATGACATCCTTAGGAGGTACACTTGCATTATTATTGTTATTAATTATTTTATTTAATATTTAAAATTTGACAATAATTAAATTAAATGGTTAAATTTTGACATAATTAAAAAATTTGACTCTTAGTGTTAAATTGTTATATAAAATTATTTTCTTATTCGTCGTATTTTGAGAAATTAATTATATAAATCATGTGAGTACAAGCATAATTAAGTACAATACACCTAATATTAATTTTAATAAATCAATAAAAGTTCGTAAATCAAAAAAGCAATTATTTGTAGCGAGTACAAGTTACTGGTAAGTGAAAAAGAAAACATGAATCCATATGAAATCGGATTTAAGTGTAATTATAAAACTATAAATTTTCTTAAAGTTGAGTATAATGACTAATGACCGAGGACTTTCTTTTTTTGCGTTTTTCTTTATTGAATTCTAGTTATATATGGTAAATACTTTTTATTTTTAGGATTTTACTCTTTAATTTTATGTCACGACCCAAATCCACTAAGGTCGTGTGACGCCGGACACCGTTGCAGGCAGAGCCCAACTAAAATACTTAATTAGATTCCAATTTAACAATTTTGGAAACCAATATTTTCCTTAAATTCATAAGTAAAACGATAACTGCTTTCAATTCAAATTAAATAATAAGCAATCAATACAAAAATATTTCAAAACCATCACAAGTACCCGGTGTCAGCAAGTGCATGAGCAATTTCATAAGAAATATATAATAAAACAACCGTCCGAATACAATATTGGACAGGAACAAATACAGATAACTCGAAAGAGACTCTGCTGGTTCGGGTCGGCCTCGAGAAGTGGCAGCTCACCTAAGTCTCCGTAGTTCAACCCATTGCTGCTACGCCCAGTAGGCACTAGAAGTACATATTACCTGTGCAACAAAAATGCACGGAAGTGTAGTAATGAGCTACGAAAAACAACGGTTACTCAATGAGTATCCCTCTAATTCTCAAAAAGTAGAGACAGATTGTCGACTTCAACACTTACTAGTGGTCAATAATGATGTCAATAATACAGTTAAATCGTGGATTTTATAAACATAATTTTTATTCCTGATAGAAGGAAACAAGTAAGCAATTAACTTCTTTTATAGGAAATCCCCAAAATCCCGTTTCATTATTACCCAATATTTTCAAGCCATGAAGAGGCAATAACAACTTTAATAAGTTCAGGCAGCAATACAAGCATGCGCAAATCATGGCGAGGCGTACGGGCTCGCTCCAACAGAAAATAAATTGTGCACTGCCGAGGGTCAAAACGGCGCGAACCATAGATGCATCTATTACCCGCTCCGAACTATCTGCCGACGCGGTCAACATAAAATAAACAAATACCCTGCTTGCGAATCATACATGCGACGCAGGCACACATAGAAATACATGCCCAAATAGCCAATGCGAATTTATCAGAGAACATTTATCCAAATAAAGCCAATTCCCTTTTAACGATCTAAGGAAATGAATTTTAATCCTTTTAAAAATTCATTTACTAATTCAATGTTCTTTCAAGCTATCAATAGTTCACAAATAATCCAAGTATAGCATGCTTTTGGGTCCTAACTACCCGGACAATAGCATAATAGTAGCTACGTACGGACTCTGTCACCTCGTACGTACGTAGCCCCCCAACAAATAGGAGCACATAATCAATATTTCACCTATGGGGACAATTCCCTCTACAAGGTTAGAAAGGAGACTCACCTCGCTCCGAAAGCCTATATTCCGATCCAAGAACGTGCTCAAACCTCCAATTCGGAGCCGAACGATCCGAAACTATTCAAATAGGGTAAAAACTAGTCAATACAATACCTCAAAGGTTCATATTCTAACTATTAAACAATTTTCCAACTCTAAATGCAAGGTTCCTAAAATTCACCCCCGGCCCACGTGCCCGGATTCCGAAATTTTTTGAAGAAAGTGCTACCCAGAACCTAGGGATCAAGAATATATGATTTTTACTCCATTACCTAACAAATTCCGTGGTTAAATCCAAGTTTTTTATTAAAACCTAGGTTTGGCTCTAACCCCTTGATTTTACCTAATTTCTAGTGTTTAAATCTACCTAATATACAAGTATAAACTAAGGATGGGTGAATTAAGCTTACCTTCACAATGCTAAGTGGAAGTCTTCTCTCCAGAGCTTCCAAAATCGCCAATGGAAAAGTGTATATGTAATAAAAATGGTCTTTGAACTCGTATTAAATGAACCTCACTGCCAGCGATTTTCGCATCTGCGAGATTAACCGCATCTGCAGTCTGGGAGCCGCATATGTGGAGCCGCTTCTGCAGCTTGGGAGCCGAACATGCGGTTCCTGGCTGGCCGCATCTGCGATTGAATTGCCGCATCTCGGCTCCGCATTTGCGGTCCAAAAACCGCATATGCGGTTATGACAGAAGCAGCAGCTCTTCAGGCCTTTCCCAAAATTCAATTTCGATCCGCTAACCACCCGAAATCCGCCGAGGCCCCGGGACCCAACCAATCCTACACAACCAGTCCCAAAATACATTATGGACTTGCTCGAGTATCAAATCATAACAAACAACGCTAAAATCACGAATCGACCCAATCCAAGCTTTATGGACTTTAGAATTTCAAACTTCTACTTCCGATGTTTAAACCTATCAAATCACGTCCGATTGACCTTAAATTTTTGCATACAAATAATATTCGACATTACGGACCCACTCCAACTTCCGAATCGATTCCGACCCCGATATCAAAAAGTCCACTTCCGGTCAAATTTCTCAAAAACTTCAAATTTCTATCTTTAACCAAATGACTTCAAAATGACCTACGGACCTCCGAATTCACTTCCGATCTGCCTCCCAACTCCAAATCACCATACTGAGCTATTCACAGACTCGAAATCCCAACCCAAACTTATGAAATTTCTTCTAAAATGCTAACTTCCCAATAGCGCCAAAACGCTCCCGGGTTATCCAAAACCGAACTGGGCATACGCCCAAGTCTGAAATCATCATACGAATCTGCTTGGGATCTTTAGATCTCGATTCTGAGGTCGTTTACTCAAAAATCCAATCTTGGTTAATTCCTTCAACTTTAAGCTTCTGAAATGAGAATTCTCTTTCCAAATCAACTCTGAACTTCTCGAAATTCAAATTCCGACCACGCGTACAAGTCATAATACCTGAAATGAAGCTGCTCATGGCCTCAGACTGCTGAACGACGCGCTATGGGCTCAAAACGGCCGGTCGGGTCGTTACATTTTTATAACTCCATTTTTTTTATACTTATACTTATTGAGATAGGGTACACGCCACCGTGCGTACCCTAAAACTAGTTATATAAATGGTTAAGGCTGCTTTGAATTTTTATGGAGAAAAAAGGGAAGGTCCACTTCCACTCTCCTGAGTGGCCGAGCTTGGTGGTTCCATTGTATTCAACTTTCTTTTGGTTCACCAACTTGGGTTGTTGACCTACGGCCTTTTTCTAACTTGAATTGAATTTTCAAGGTGATGGCTAATGACTATTGGCAGAATGACAATAAAAGTCTGCAAATACACCACTAACAATCCGTACGTGTAGATTCCAACATGCAAAATTAGTATAATACAGAGTGTGATGTAAATCAAACATGTATCTCTCAATGAAAAGCAATACTATAGCAAAATACAAAGATAATTTAACTTTATTAACACATTATATTTTAAATAGAGAGAAAAGTAGATCAATAACCAAATGGTAACACATAGGCATAATAATATTGTATGGGTCAAAATCTGACCATAGGTTAATCGCTCCTAAATGGAACGACATGAGGTCGACCAATCGCATCATGCCCACAACTGGCAAGATGACAAAGAGCACCTCGGCCATCGTCAGGGCCGGATCGTAGGAAAACTCACGTCGCAGAACAAACGTAGTGGTCAAGCAAACGATAGAGGGCACAACGATGAGAAAGGATGCTGGTCAAATACCATTGAACAAATAGAGAAGTTGTTAATATAAATAGGACTACTAAACCCAAAAGGGGGGATCTTTGGGAGGCGGTAACAGCTTCCATAGAGGAGACAACAAGGGGAATCTCTTCACCATCAATATATCACTTCTCTTTCCTTTCATTGCTCCATGATGGCAAGACTGCCCCAGATGTAAGCTAACCATACATATTGATGTACAACTATTATATGAAGAAACATTACTCGTGACACGACCCTAAACTCGGAGACCCGGTCGTGATGACGCCTCTCGTTGAAGACAAGACTAGCGCTGGACACATCACACAATTCATTTTAAACAACTAGAATAAGCACAATTGTGCTTAATTCATAAAGATCATTCCAATAACGGAGGTGAATTAAATTTAATACACACAGAATATAGAAGTCGTCATGCAATTATCAGCACTACTGAATCTTCAGCGTGACTATAATATATATTACAGACACTCGACATAGGATGTGGTGTAAGCACTTCTGCAAGGGCAGTATTTTTTCTATCTTCACTACCGATTCAAAGTAGCACATGCCAAATCGTGGTATAATATATAACTTAAGAATCTAAAACAGCACATAGCGAGATCATAATGAACAATGGGTAGGAAAAGCACTTAGGCGCGTGAAGGTACTGAGCCACTTGCTGAGGTAACTTGAGGCACTTAATCTAAGCGGAAAATCAAGGTGTGCGAACTTAGCAGGCGATTCCCATGCCGGCCAAGGGAATATGACAACATCAGGCTATTTTCTTAAACCGTAATGCTAGTATAAGGTACAAAGTCAACACGAAGTTACCATAGCAATAATAAATGCAGAACTGACGTAGGATCATCGATAAAAACAACAATTGCTATAAAGAAGCAATACATAAAGTGCAACCAAAGTGATACGTAACAACACCTTAGTTCCAGAATAAGCTTCTTTAAAAATACCTTTTAGCAGTTAAACAAGTAAAAGAAAGGCAACAAAAGTGATAAACACATAAAATCTGCCCCTCGGACACAATGTCAACAGAATCAGCCCCTCGGGCAATAATATGAACAACACCAGTCCTCGGGCTCTATATCTATATCACAAATGGGTATCCGTGCTCACTGGGGGTATACAGAACTCCGGGAGGGGCCCTATGCCAAGCGCAATATCAAGCCATCTCGTGGCATAATCAATAGGCTCCGAGCCTCATATCAACAACACCTCGTGGCGTACAAATCTCAGCCCTCAGCTCATAATCATCAGTGTATCACCGCTGCGGCGTGCAGCCCGACCCAAAAGTATCCTTACAACACAGGCCCTCCGCCTTACTCTGTCAGAATCTCATAAGCCACTCGGGTAACAGTAAAACATGATGCTCAGCCCAAAATATCATTTAAAATATCATTTAATGTGTTTTAAACAGAGTAACATGGCTGAGTTAAGAAAAACAGTAGAATATAGCATGACTGAGTACAAGTATAAAGTCAAAACAATGAGGAATATAGCAGTAAATCCCTAAGGGTCAAACAGTTGCACGAAGCCCAAATATGAATTTAGCCCAAAACATGAATACACCAAATAGTTTTTCATAAATACGCGGTAGAACAGTCATTCGGATGGACTAAGTCACAATCACCAACAGTGCACGACCCCCACGCTCGTCATCTAGCGTGTGCGTCACCTCAACATAGCACAACGATGTGTAATCGGGGTTTCAACCCTCAGGACAACATTTACAATCATTACTCACCTCAATTCGGCCAAACTCTAGCTCGCGGATGCCTTTGCCCCTCGAATCGGCCATAACCATCAAAATATGCTAAGGGGACAAAGCCACTCGAAAACAATAAAAAAAAAACGCGAATCCCGAAATAAACCAAACCCGACCCCTAGGCCCATCGTTCTTGAATTCGACAAATTTTACATCATTAGACTTCTTATCTATCCGAGTTCATACATATCAAAAGTTCCAAAATCCGACCACAAATGGTCCGTCAAATCCTTAATCAAAGGTCTAAGTTCCAAGCCTAGTTTCCCTCCATATTTAACCCTTAGTTTCCATAATTACAGCCCTAATCCTATAAATAATACCATAGAAACGAGTTTTTATGATTGAATTCTCTCTTCAAAATCGCCCAGAAACTCCAGAAATTGCGTTTAAAAATGGTGAAAACCTCTGAAAATCGCGAAGGAAGAATTATTACCTTCTGACCCAGGCCTTACGCACCTGCGGTCCAAATCCCGCTCATGCGGTCCGCCTCTGCTGCGGTCTGAGACCACCGCACCTGCGTTTCTCACTTAAGTGACCATTTCGCCTACTGCGGTTAAAATATCGCACCTGCGCTCCGTAGGTGCGCCTCCTCGATCGCTTCTGCGGTGGCCGCATCTGCGGCTGCCTTTCGCTTCTGCGGGCATCACCTGCGGCCTCCCTAACCGCAGTTGCGGTTATGACAGCAGCAAAAACACTTCAGCTATCAAACTCTACTCCAAACCTTCCGTCAACCATCCAAATCACCCGAGGCCCCCAGGCCTCAAAGCAAAGGCACCAACAAGTCTTATACTACATCCAAACTTATACCAATCTTTAAACACCTCAAACAACATCAAATCAACCAAACACATCGGATTCAAGCCTAAGGTTCTCAAAATCTTCCGAATTACGGCTTTCGATCAAAAAGTCTACCAAACCACGCCGAATGACCTAAAATTTTGCACACACATCCCAAATGACACAAACGGTCTACTGCAACTCCCGAAATTCCATTCCGACCCCTATATCAACATCTCACCTATCAACCGGAAAACGCCAAAATTCCACTTTCGCCAATTCAAGCCTAATCTACTATGGACCTCCAAAACACATTCCGATCACGCTCCTAAGTCTCCAATCACCTCCCGAAGCTATCCGAACCATCGGAACTCACATCCGAGCCCTCTAACACATAAGTCAACATCCAGTTGACTTTCCAACTTAAGCTTCCTCAAAAGACACTAAGTGTCTCAGCCTTACCAAGACCTTTCCGAAACCAAGCCAACCAACCCGATCATACATAGAACCGATAAACAAAGCAATAAGAGGCAGAAATGGGGGGAAACGGACGCGTAATCATGAAATGACCGCCGGGTCGTTACAATCCTCCCCTCTTAAACAAACGTTCGTCCTCGAACGAGTCAAGAAACATACCTGAAGCCTCAAACAAGTGAGGTATCTGCTCCGCATCTCCCGCTCGGTCTCCCAGGTAGCCTCCTCCACGGGCCGACTTCTCCACTGCACTTTCACAGAAGCTATATCCTTTGATCTCAACTTTCGAACCTGACGCTCCAAAATAGCTGCTGGCTCCACATCATAAAGTCAAGATCACCATCTAATTGAACCGTGCTGAAATCTAGAACATGAGAGACGGATCCCCAATATACTTCCGGAGCATAGAAACATGAAATATCGGATGCACACGACAAGCTGGTGGCAAAGCAAGCTCATAAGCCACCTCCCCAATCCTCCGAAGTACCTCAAAAGGCCCAATGAAACCAAGGACTCAATTTACCCTTCTTCCCATATCTCATAACACCCTTCATGGGTGAAACCTTCACAGAACCTTCTCACCAACCATGTAGGACACATCCCGAACTTCCTGTCAGCATAGCTCTTTTGTCTCGATTGCGCTGTACGAAGCCTCTCCTGAATCACCTTCACCTTGTCTAAAGCATCCTGCACTAAGTCTGTGCCCAACAGCCTGCCTCGCCCGGCTCAAACCAACCAACTGAGATCTACACCGCCTCTCATACAAAGCCTCATATGGAGCCATCTGGATACTCGACTGGTAACTGTTGTTATTAAGCAAACTCTGCGAGCGGTAAAAACTGATCCCATGACCCTCCAAAATCAATGACACATGCGCGCAACATGTCCTCCAATATCTGAATAGTGCACTCGGACTGCCCGTCCATCTAAGGGGCAAAAGTTGTGCTCAACTCAACCTGAGTACCCAACTCTCGCTGTACAGACCTCTAAAACTATGAAGTAAACTGAGTTACCCGATCTGAAATGATGGAAATCTGGCACCATGCAAACGAAACAATCTCCCGAATATATATCTCTGCCAACCGCTCTGCAGAATAGGTGGTACAGATAGGAATGAAGTGCTCGAACTTGGTCGCACGATCCACAATCACCCAAATAGCATCGAACTTCTTCAAAGTCCATGGAAGCCCAACTACAAAGTCCATGGTGATCCGCTCCCACTTCCACTCTGGAATATCCATCCGCTGAAGCAAGCCACCCGGTCTTTGGTGCTCATATTTCACCTGCTGACAATTGAGGCACTGAGCTACAAATCCCACAATGTCTTTCTTCATTCTCCTCCACCAGTAATGCTGTCTCAGATCCTGATACATCTTTGCGGCACCCGAATGAATGGAATACCGCGAGCTATGGGCCTCCTCCAGAATCAACTCCCAAAGCCCATCTACATTGGGCACACATATCCGTCCCTGCATCCTCAACACCCATCATCACCGATAGTCACATCTCTGGCATCATCATGCTAAACTTTGTCCTTAAAAAAATCAAATGAGGTCAATCATACTGGCGCTCTCTGATGCGATCATATAAGGAAGACCGAGAAATCACACAAGCCAATACCCGACTGGGCTCCGAAATATCCAACCTCACGAACCGATTGGCCAAGGCCTGAACATCAACTGAAAGAGGTCTCTCCCAACTGGAATACATGCCAAACTCCCATACTCACCTCCTTCCGGCTCAAAGAATCGGCCACCACAATTGGCCTTCCCCGGGTGATACAAGATAGTAATTCATAATCCTTTAGCAACCCCAACCACCTCCGCTGCCTCAAATTGATATCCTTCTGCTTGAAAAGTGTTGAGGCTACGATGATCAGTAAACACCTCACAAGACAGACCATACAAATAATGCCTCCCCAACATGTCTCAGGACCCTCTGTGGTGCATATGGCCGAATACTTCTTACACCCATTAACCTCAAGTAGCCTTTGGTAGCAGTCATGTATATGGCTTCTGTCTTCGGGAGCCATCCTATAGACACTCAACCTGACTTGCTTTGAGAGCTTTCAAATGAGACACCCATGCTTCAAACCCTTCTGGTACATTGTAATCCTTTATCCTCTCTTCGTAAATGACGATGAAGTTATCTGGGCTCGAGCCATAACTCATGAATCTGGGATGATGGCGAAGATGCTTGATCAACGACATTTGTAAAAGGATATTGCAATCCTCAAAGAACTGAGCCCCGACTTTTCATAAAGTCAACGCTCCATAGATATCCGCCAGTACCAACAGAGCAAGTGTATGGTCTTCCCTTGTAGTGAGGATCTGCGCGATTTAGCCATACGAATATCAATTGTCCCTTTCTTATTTGGAAAAACCATAATTCCTAAGAATGCTACGATAAATGCAAATTGGCGATGAATCTGCCAACGACCCTTATCTTGCTTGTTGCTCAACCCTTTTCATGTGCTTCAAAACCAGAAGAGTGCCCAAACCTGAAGTATAAGAAATGAAAGCACAACACCCATTGCTTATACGGTCTTTCTTTGTCTGTTTGCTGATATTCAAAAGGTCAAAAAACTGTGTGTACCGACGGAGCCCTTTGGAATATAGCTGTTGTTTCCTTAGATCTCGTCCAAACTCAATGTTACCCAGCCATCTCCTCCAAAGTAGGGGTAATCTCAAAGTCTGAGAAGCGAAAAATATTACGGGCGAGGGTCCCAGAAAGTTATCAGAGCCTTGATCAGATCGTCCCGTGGTTTAATCTCCCAGATGTCTATAAGAGCGCCCAGCTGCTTTCTCATCCATTTCTGACCATTCCTGATCTAAATCATTCCACCACATGCGCAAATGTACCCGAGCCTGCTCCCTGATCACTTCTGGTGGATCTTGGATAATATTCATCTGTTCCTGTAGAAGGGTAGGGTTAGGGTTGACTCCAGTGGACCCTTTTGAAAACAGGTTTCTAATTTTAAAACAAAAGACCATAATCCCTTCCTTGATATGCCAATTTTAGCCAAATGGCTATTTTTGCAAATGTGGCCCCTTCCCAATTCCATACGAATTTTGAGGCCGGGGAGGGTTTATTTTATGACACTTCTCAACCTTGTACATTCGTTTACGAAGATAGCCCTTCGACAACTGAAGAATACTCTAAGGCTATCTCGGCAAGAACGGTTTAAAACATTGCCGACACTGAATCGGCTTATTTTGTCCAAACTTCCAAACTACATTTATTTGACCCCCTAATTTCCTTTTTCTTCTTTTTTTTCAAAAATAAGGTCGGACCTTATGTAGGTTGCCTACGTATCCCACATCCGGTGAGAATCAGACCTGCGTAGTTCGGCTAGCTTTGATTTTTGGAAATAACTATTTTTGAAAAATTCGGCAGAGTTTTTGGGGTATTTTCAAATATCGGGTTTTAGAGCCGGGCTTTATTTCTTCATCACTCTTGGTCTTTTTCTCTCTTGTTTTTTCTCTCTTTTTGATTGTCCCCTCTCCTTTCTTTTCTTATCTAGTCGGTCAGCATGCAAGCCGAAACAAATAATGTTCACGTAGCACATAGAATGCATCATGATGGTCTGTTATTTTGGGTACACCTGTCCTAGGCGGACCCAACTCCTGTGTTGAGTCCCCTAAGTCAAAATGCACGTGATGCAAACAAGCGCTCCTACTAGGGATCCGGCATGGAGCTGTGTTTTTCTAAGTTGAAATCCTGGGGTTTTGATCTAGACATGGGGTACCCAGCGGACAACTGGGGCCGAGGAGGGGGCAACGTACCAGGAGCACTAAAGTCTGCCCGGCCTTGTCGCTTGCCCAGCCTCGCTCTATTTGGTATAATTTCTACAGAAAAGCGGGCTACGCGAATGTATGAACCATTTTCAGAAGACTCAGATGGAGTGGCGTAAGAAGATAGTTATATACAATTCAAACAATATTAAAGCGGTAAACAGATAGCATTTAACACAAAAGGTTCACAGCACACAGTAATATGAACAATAAATAAAGCCAAGTAAAAATCATTTTAACAAGCTCGATTCTTGAACCCTGAACCAGAGATTCTGGGTTCTTTTTCCCCAGCGGAGTCGCCAGAGCTGTCACACCTCCTTTTTTACTACACCCCTGGAAAGGAGTATAATAAAGGGAGTTTTTCCAATTAAAGGACAACCGAAACGGAATTTATTATAAAAATCAAAGTCGCCACTTGGGAGATTTATGGTGTCCCAAGTCACCGGTTTAGAATCCCGAATCGAGGAAAGATTTGACTCTGTTTATGTCTGCGAACCAGAAATTCAGGTAAGGAATTCTGTTAACTGGAAGAAGGTGTTAGGCACTCCCGAGTTCCGTGGTTCTAGCACGGTCGCTTTGATCATACTTGGCTTATTAAAATTGTTTAATTACTGATTTTAGGACCTATGTGCTTTTGCCTCTTTCACCGCTTTTAATTAAGAAAATTATCTTGAAACGGGTTACGCGTACGTATACCCGCTTGTTTGGCGCGTCAAAAATCATGTCACGCGAACGTGTCCACAATTAGTGACGCTTTACTATTATTAAGAATGTTTGGGCCGAAGTTGCGCGAACGCATACTCCAGTTTTATTTTTAGAAGCGCAATTGTGTTACGCGGACGTATACACAATCACACTAGTATTTTAAAACGGCCCTAAAGGATATTCTACGAAATATTAATCATTTTAATATCTAGGTTATAAAGCTAATACGTGGGCCATGCGCTATGAATTATCTAATTATGGCTCACCTCAAATATCAAAAGAATCCGATTAACTAAGGAATCATGGAACCTCTGCTTGTTAAATAATTTCCAACTTACTATCTACTTGGAAAATAATGAAATAAAAGAGTTTTTAAGGTCCAATTTCCAACCGCCTCCCCGCCTGGGCTCAATGAGCCCAAAAATTTCGCAAACGGACATACAGAATCGTTGAGGCCTAAACAAATGCCTCAAGCGGCCCAATTCGGAAGCCCTGCAACCGAAGAACAATGGCTCGAGAACGAGCCTCCACGATGGCATAAAATAACACACACATACTGGAATTAGCGTGTTCCCAGGAAACATACGCACTAACACTACTGAGCTTCCCAATTCGACTGTTTCATCGAAAACATGAGGAAATCACCATTTTAGAATTCGAAAATTGGAAAATCCCCTAGTAATCATGCTTGAATCTATTCCTTGAGTTTAAGATTTATTTTTAAGAGAATACTGCCGTACTATTTGGAACCTTTGATTGAACTACGATAAGTAATGAATATGTAGGCTAATCCATGAGAAAAAAATAAAATGAAAATAAAAAAAAAATCTAAACTATACCCTTAAACTAAACATGCTTGCCATAATTCCCATAATAGTTCAATATGACTTCCCAAACCATATTTAACAAAACTAAAACGTCATTTCTAGAAAATGAGAACCAATGCCCTCCATTTGGACCCCTCTTATGCTCAGAAGACTTGGGACAAATTTCGAAAAGGGAAAACAAACATTCAGACCAAAATATAAAGCTATACTGAAACAGATTCAACATGATTCTGGAAAATTGACTAATTAGGACTATCATGCCTTTTAAAACCCAAAAATCAAACACTCAACTAATTCAACTGCATGACCACAGCCCATGACTCATACGTCTTACCAAGTCCATAACATGAACATCTCATACTCATATTAACTCTAACAATTAGCATCTAAAATCAGGTTGTTTCTCATGATAGATCTCTACAACAGGCTAAGCCAACTATTAACAACACAAAACTAAATTACACAGTAGTTAAACACAGAAGCATTTGTTTATTCCATATTTGATTCGCATTCACAGATCCTCACATATTCAGGCAAGCTTCAACCCCATTACAATTCTGAAAGCATACCTGGATGTGAGAAGAACAAAGAAAAATGAGGTAATAAGTCAGCAACAACAAACAACAGCAATCAGTCCACAAAATATCGGTGTAACACCAGCTCCACGCCCAGAATTGATACTCAACAAACCAGAAGAAAGAATTTCCCTCAAACAAACCCAACAGACTTGGAACCGAGTTGAAAACCAAGTTCAAATCATTTTTAGCTTTCACAATGAAGAACTACTGATTTCAGGCTTTGAAAACAATCAGAAAACCAATCAAACTTAATGAAACTCAATGAAACAGTACATTTGTTTTTAGAGATTTTCAGTAGTTTGGATTTTCAGGATTTAAATCTATGAAACAGTAGAATTTTGTAGGTTTTGTATTTTTTTTGGGTTTTCAGCTCTTCAATCCTTGCCTTGAAAGGCAAGAATGATAGGCCTTTATAGGCAAGCAAATAGGGCAGCCTAGACAAATTAGTCTTTACCTCCTTAGTCCCTTTTCAATTCTTATTTTTGCTACCTAATCCCTAAAATTCTGACTTGCTTGCCAAGTTAAACTACTCAAAAGCCTAAAATTGGCTAGAAATCCCTACTAGAACCTTCCTATTTTAGTTACACTGGAGATTCCCTAACCTGAACTTCCTAAAACACCCCCCAAGTGCCCTGAATTTACTCATAGTCAATCAAATAAAACCTGGGCTCAAAACAGTCGGGCCTCTTTGAACTGGGTCATAAACGAATCAAAGAGCCCAAAGCTGGTTCTAAACCAATCCAAATGAACGTTCAAAACTCAAGTTCTGACCCAAGTCCTAACAAAACGAATTGACAGTAGAAAAACCATTTGATTCTTTGTAGACTATTAACTTGACAATTATGAACAAAGTTGACCAAATTATTAAAACAAACATGCATTGTTAATTTTAATTGAAAAAATACGGGCGACTAGTAATACAGAAGAGGTGAGAGGAAGAAGGCTGATACCCTAAGCGAAACAAAAGGAAAAAAACAAAGAAAAATGACTGAAAGAGAAAGAACGATGGGCATACCTAAGCAGTAATCTGACCCTGTCTTTGAAAATAACTTCGAACCTTCGACTTTTTACCGAAACTAGGCGTTCTAATACGTGTATTCTTCAAGCGNTGTATTCTCAAGCGAAAACACACAACTGAAGCCAATTTCGACCTCAAATCTTCAAATACTTGACGATTGGATTTTTGGGATTTAGGGTTTGTCTTTTCAAATCCAGATTCGAGAGTTTTGGAATGAGGGTGAGACAGGGTTGCAGGGGTGTTATTTTGGTGGTGAATGGCATTGGCGCCACGGGCGGGTGATGGTGGAATTCATGGCGGCGATCTAGGGTTAGAGACTTGAAGTCTCTAAAGTGGGTAAGTGAGAGAGACGAGTTCGAAAAGGGGGGGGGGGTCTCATCCGACACTCTTATATCAAAGAGACCCCCAGTTCATGTCCGTTGGATCACGGGAAATCAAGGGGTGGGATTTACGGACAAGAAACGGGTCGTTTTGGAGGAAGGGGGGTTTGGACCGGGTTCTGGGCGAGTTTGGGCTAATTTGGGGCGGGTTTGGCGGGTTTTGGGTGGATTTGGGCCAGCCCAACATTGGGCATTTCATTAGAGATACTCCCTTTTCTTTTAATTCTTTTTCTTTTTCAATTAATTCTTTTTTCTTGTTCTTTTCTTTTCAAATTAAAGCAAAAAAAATAAATATAAAAATCTAAATTAATTCCTAAATCCAATTACCTTACCACATTGTGTTATGTAACTAATAATTACCACAACTGATGAAAACCCAAATTAAAGAAAATTACCAAATATTCCAAACTAAAATTAAAAGTGCAACAATAAACTATTTTTTGTGATTTTGTATTTTTTTTATAAAAATCCTAATTACTCATTAATTAAAAAAATATGTAAAATTAAATCCTAAATGCAATGCGTATTTTTGTATTTTTATGAATTTATGCTAAATTAAAAATGCACACAGAAATGCAAATAAACATGGAAATTATGCAATTAATTCCTAAAAATTACATAAAAGAAAAAATCCTAAATCTAAGAATTCTGTAGGAGTAAATCATGCGAGGCAAAAATCACGTGCTCACACAGACCACTGAAATGGAGCACCCTTCTGAGTCAACTTAGTCAAGGGCGATGCAATAGATGAAAATCCCTGAACAAACCGGCGGTAATAACCTGCCAAACCAAGGAAGCTGCGAATATCTGTAGCTGAGTACGGTCTGGGCCAACTCTGAACCGCCTCTATCTTCTTCGGGTCAACCTGAATACCCTCGCTGGACACCACGTGCCCCAAGAAATCCACTGAACTGAGCCAGAACTCACATTTGGAGAAATTTGCATAAAGCTTCTCCTCTCTCAATCTTTGAAACACCACTCTCAAATGCTCCGCGTGCTCCTCTTGACTACGCGAGTATACCAGAATATCATCAATGAAAACAATAATGAACGAGTCAAGATATGGTCAGAACATGCTGTTCATCAAATGCATGAACGCTGCTGGGGCATTGGTCAACCCAAATGACATCACCAAGAACTCATAATGACCATATCGGGTCCTGAAAGCTGTCTTAAGAATATCCGAGTCCCTGATCTTCAACTGGTGATAACCCAAACGGAGATTAATCTTTGAGAACACCATCGCTCCCTGAAGCTGGTCGAACAAATCATCGATACGAGGCAAAGAATACTTGTTCTTAATTGTTACTTTGTTCAACTGCCTGTAATCAATACGCATCCTCATCGTGCCATCCTTCTTCTTCACAAAAAGAACCGGCGCATCTCAGTGTGACACACTAGGCCGAATGAACCCCTTGTCAAGGAGTTCCTGAAGCTGCTCCTTTAACTCCTTCAACTCCGCTGGTGCCATATGATACGGTAGAATAGAAATGGGCTGAGTGCCCGGCACCAGATCAATACCAAAATCAATATCCCTGTCCGGTGGCATGCCCGGCATGTCTGCAGGAAACACATTGGGGAAATCCCTTACAACTGGAACAGAATCAATACCGGGAGTCTCTGCACTGACATCCCTTACAAATGTTAAGTATTAAAGACAACATTTCCCAACCATACGCTAGGCCTTCAAGAAAGAAATCACCCTGCTGGGGATATAGTCGGTCGAACCTCGCCACTCAATCCGTGGCACACCCGGCATAGCCAATGTCACTGTCTTGGCATGACAGTCCAGAATAGCCCGGCACGGAGATAACCAATCCATGCCTAATATAACATCAAAGTCCACCATACATAACAACAATAGATCCACTCGGGTCTCTAGACCCCCAATAGACACAACACACGACTCGGGTCTCCAGACCCCCAATAGACACAACACACGACCGGTATACACGATCTACCACAACAGTATCGCCCACCGGAGTAGAGACATGAACAGAAGAAATGAGAGACTCGCAGGGCGTATCGAAATAATGGGCAAAATAACATGACACATAAGAAAAAGTAGAACCAGGGTCAAATGACACAGAAGCATCTCTACGGCATACTGAGATGATACCTGTAATCACCGCATCTGAAGCAATCGCATCAGGCCTAGCTGGAAGTGCATAGAAACGGGCCTGACCACCACCGGATCGACCTCACCCTCTTGGGAGACCCCTAGATGACTGTCCCCCACCCCTAGCTGGCTGGGTGGATGGTGAAGTAACTGGCGCTGAAGCTGATGGCTGACCCCTCTGCTGAGATGAACCCCCAAGACGACGAGGACACTGCCTCCACATATGACCCATCTCTCCATACTCATAGCAACTCCCGGGTGCCGGAGATGGAGATTGAAGGGAACCCCTAGCACCGGAATGACTAGCAGACACACCTGGCGTGGAAGAATCCTGAACTGATGGAGCACGGGACGAACCCTAGGCTGGAAGGGAACTGAGTAAAGAATGACCCTACTGAGAACCGTGAGAACCATGGCCCGATGATGCCCCACGATAACCTGGGCGAGTTGACTGAGCATGCCTGAACTGGCGGCCTCTGCCATGCTGAAACTGACCCCTCGAAGGAGCGACCCCAAAACTACCATGTCCTCGAGGCCTCTTGGCCTCCATCTCCTAGCGCTCCTGGCGACGAACTGCCTCAATCTCACGAGCGATATCCACAACCTCCTCAAACGTAGCACCTGACACTCTCTCCCTAGTCATGAGAACCCGAAGCTGATACGTGAGGCCATCAACAAACCTCCTGATCCTCTCTCTCTCCGTAGCAACCAGCCAAATAGCATGACGAGCTAACTCTAAGAACCTCAACGCGTACTGAGTAACAGTCATATCCCCCTATCGCAACTGCTCGAACTGCCTACGCAGCTCCTCCTTGCGGGACTGTGGGACATACTTCTCCAAAATAGAGCGGAGAACTGTTGCCAAGTAAAGGGTGCCGAACCAACAGGCCTACGCCTCTCATATGCCTCCCACCAAGTAAAGGCAGCTCCCGTAAACTGAAAAGTCGTGAATGCAACCCCGCTGGTCTCCAGAATACCCGCGGTGCGAAGAATCCTCTGACATCTATCCAAGAAATCCTGGCCATCCTCGCCCTCTACACCAGTGAAAGTAGGAGGCTGGAGTCTTCCAAACCTCTCCAATCTGCGTTGCTCGTCCTCTGGCATAACTGGAGCTACGTAACCCTGAGCATCTGCCACCGACTGGGCTAGTGGTGCCTCCGGTGTCTGCAATCCCTGAGCAACCTGATCGGGTGTACGGGCGGCGGGAGTCTGAGAGCCTCCCCCGGCCTGAGAAGTGGCTGCGGTAGTAGAAATCGCGACCGCCTGAGCAAGACTCATACATACTATCAAGATGTGGGCCAAAGTCTCCTGAAGACCCGGAATCACAATGGGTACAGCTGGTGCTGTTGGAGCGTCCACAACTGGGACCTGATCCTGAACTGGGGCGGCTGGTGGATCTGCAGGTGCTGCCCCAGCTGCTGTGCGGGCTGCACCTCTGCCCCTACCACGGCCTCGACCGCGTTCTCGGCCTCTAGTGGCCCCAACTGGTGGTACTGGTGGTCGTCCATCCTGACCGGTCGCTCGTGTCCTCACCATCTGTGAGAGAATAGAATAATAGAAGTTTAGTACTCGGATCAACAGATTCGCACGACAAGAATTTCAAGAATATGAAGTTTTCCTAAAGGTTCTGCAGCCTCTCGAGGATAAATACAGACGTCTCCGTACCGATCCGCGAGACTCTACTAAACCTGCTCATGACTCGTGAGACCTATGTAACCTAGGCTCTGATACCAACTTGTCACGACCCTAAACCCGGCCCCGGTCGTGATGGCGCCTCTCGTGAAGACAAGGCCAGCCGACACATCACACAATTCATTTTAAACAACTAGAATAGCACAATTTAAGCCTTTAACATAATAATAATCCCAAAACAAAAGGTAAATAACACAATTTGAAGAAAACAACCAACACAACCCGACATCGGGGTGTCACCAGTCATGAGCATCTACTAACCGATTAAAAACAGGAAGAGTCTGTTAGTAGACTGTATTTGTAAAATAATTCTGGAAATATAAATGAATATAAACAGAAATGAACATAAACAGAAATGACATAAAACCAATTCGAGCCCACTAAATTCACAGTGTTTCCTTAAGGAATTTAATCCCGTCCTAGTACCCAAGGTTATGGATCATTTCCTCCCAAGATAGAACGAATTACACACTGGTGTAGTGGTACTTCAAACCCCAGTGTTTCAGCGAACACAAAGTTCGGTAGCAAATCGCACTTACTTTTTACTTTGTTTGATGCTAAAAGTATGCAGAAGAAGGAGAGAAAACTCAGAAAAATCGTAGTGAAATTCTAAGCAGAATAGTGTTGTATTTATAGCATTTGGGCTGAAATCTGAAGAGGTGCAACTCTTCAGAATGGTTGTTTATGCAAAACGCCCACAGCATAAATGCCATTACATAAATGGCCATTTACTCAATAATAAAGAGGGAAAATTGAAGAGGGTAGTTACTTTTCTGTTACCAAAACAGAAAAACGGATTGGATTTAATATTAATATTTAATATTAATATTCTGTTATTAAAAAAATATTTAATAACATTTCTGTTAATATTTTACTATTAACAAATAAATTTGGTCCAAAAAGTTAATCAATCAATCGATCATTTGACCAAATCCAAATCCGAATCCGAATCCGAAGCCGAAGCCGTAGCCGAAGCCGAGCCGAGCGAGCGACGACGACGACGGCACGAGGCTTGCCTTCTTCTCAAATCTTTAAGAGCTAGAAGAAGAGCAATTGCTTATATACCCATAAAAAACCTCTTCCTCTTCCAATATGGGACAATGCCCATTTGCCAAGGAGGGGAACTTAAAATTTCACTCAAAAATTTCATTTCCCTCCATTTCCCATTCACCCTCTTTTAAGTATTTAATATATATTAATTAAATACATCCAAAACCCAACAATCCCCCACATGAATGGGGAATGGCTATATCACGGAAGTATGCATGAAAAACTGTGTGATTCGCAAGTAAGGATTAATTGCATCTGGATAAGTAGGTTTCCCTTTGAACTTTCCGTAGTGAACTTATGTCGGATATACTCGATCAATCGGTAGATTTGATATCTTTGAACCGTCGAACTTTAGTGTATACCTAGACAACCATAAGTCACACAACTAACCCTTAACCGTCTTTGGTTCTCATTGTTGTGTTCGTTTCAGCCATGAACACCGCCTGGTTTCATAAGTGCGTAGAGAACTGGCCTTGCTGTGTTCTCCTTGAAGCGGCTAACACTTCACACTTACATAGGTGATTCCTAAACGTGTCATCCCGTAGATACACTATTTGATATACCCCGTATCAAATTTAGAAATCATTAAAAAGCCTTAATGC
Organism: Nicotiana attenuata; assembly: GCF_001879085.1. NCBI lineage: Eukaryota > Viridiplantae > Streptophyta > Magnoliopsida > Solanales > Solanaceae > Nicotiana > Nicotiana attenuata. The sequence goes on from NW_017670921.1 coordinate 219,264, forward strand.
TTTATCCTTGGTACTGAACATTGTCTCATCACGAGAATGGACCAAAAGTTTAGTTGACAATGTTGAACCGTCATAAATGACTTTGTTTGATCTCCTTGAACCTAGATCTTGGGATCTCCAGTCTTCTAGGTAGAGTTACCGCCACTATGACTTGTTCTCGGCCACAGTCCCATTCCCCTTGATGACTTCTCAACTACCTCTCTAGTTAGGCCTTTTGTAAGTGGATCCGACACATTATCACTTGACTTTACATAGTCAATCGTGATAATTCCTCTAGAGAGTAATTGTCTAACGGTTTTATGTCTTCGTCNTGACTGCTAAAACTTGAATGTATTCCTCTGTTCTCCAGGCGGGCTCCTGACTGCTAACTTGAAATGTATTCCTCTGTTCTCCAGGCGGGCTCCTGACTGCTAAAACTTGAATGTATTCCTCTGTTCTCCAGGCGGACTCCTGACTGCTAACTTGAAATGTATTCCTCTGTTCTCCAGGCGGGCTCCTGACTGCTAAAACTTGAATGTATTCCTCTGTTCTCCAGGTGGGCTCCTGACTTCAACAAAAATAGACAAAAACAAAGAAAATTTTTTGCCCCTGTTTCAATCAAAGAAAAATCTTGTCAGTTTAAAATAGTGGTTAGCTGATGGCATTCTTGCTGATGATGTCTCCATTGCTGTGTTTTGCTTTAACCTGCTTTCCTGAACTGGCCCTGAACCGCTTGACTTTCTGACTGACTTTCAAACCCATGACCTTCGATGACCCGAGTGTTCTATACCAAACCATTGTTTTACACCTCTGACCCCTTTATCTGAACCTTTGCATCTCCCACGACATTACCAAGTCATTCCACCGATGAAAAACTTCCGGTGACTCCCTGTATCCCACTTTACATCCTGCTATCTTTGGTATGTTCTGGCCACACTGTGTTTTACAATTTTGGAAGCTGGTAGTGAGCTTTGAAATCCTTTCTTATTTGCTTTGAACAAAACTGACATTGAAACATCTTAGAGAACAAACCCCAAAAGGAATGAAATGCAATGACCTTGAGAGTTAAGGATAAAGAGAATCCGAAACCGGACGACTTACAAAAAGGAAAGAAAAGGAAAAGAGACTTATTTGAGTGGAACAGCTGGTACCATTGATCATGACATGCATTTCGGACTAATCGGCCCAATCCGTTCAACCAATCAACTTTCAATTGCCATGCTTTGTTGCCCCCGAATTCCATAGCCTGATTTCTTCAACCAAGCCCTAACCTTGTTCATCCTGCGGTGTCCTGAACGGTTTTCACCCACAGACCTCTCTCATTTGTTTATCTGAAAACTCACTTTCGCCTTAAGGTGCCCGCGAGGGTTTTCACCAATAAGACACTCTCATTTCTGGTTTCTCTCAACTCGCGTCGCCTTACGGTGCCCGTGAGGGTTTTCACCAATAAGACTCTCTCATTTTTCATTTCTCTCAGCTCGTGTCACCTTACGGTGCCCGTGAGGGTTTTCACCAATAAGACTCTCTCATTTTCATTATTTTCCTGCTTGGACCAGAGTGTTGCCCCTGACATGAATCACCTCTTCTTGCTTGACTTGGCATTTCTTGAAGACTGATCAGAAGGTCTTTCTTTGGACCGTAATGCAGGCTTTTGGACAAGGTTAGAAAGAAAGGGTATCAAAGGCTCAAAACAATTCAAATGGGCTCAAAATTACAACTTTTGGAATCAGATTTCTTACAACAACCGCAACTTCTGCCCCAATTTCTTGCTTGGGGGCTTTTGGATTTTTATTATGATGGGACCGAACTGTGAGGCTATCTACGTATCCTTAAAAGGAATCAGGTCGAACGTAGTTCATGTCATAGAAATTACTTTGTTGTTGTGACTTCTCCTTTCTTTCTTTCTTTCTTTTTTTTTTCTTCTTCTTTTTTCTTTTCTTTTCTTTCTTCCTTTTCTCTTTTGTTGTTTCTTCTTCCCTTTTCTTTATCTTTCTTCTTTTTTTTTCTTTTTTTTTCTTCTTCCTTTTTCCTTCTCTCTCTTTTCATTCTTTTCTTTTCTTTTTCCTTTTACTTCTCTTTCACGCTTGTGTTTCTGATCTTTACTACTGATTCCGAAAGAGGTGTATGAAAGAAAATAAGTAGGGCTCAAAGGGGGTAACAAAGGATAAAGTGTTTAGATAGCAGAACAAAATGCCTTCGTCATTCCAATCTTCAAAACATGCCGAGTACAAACAAATACAATTAAAACAAAGAAGATCATACATAATATCTCTTGACCGCATCGGAATTGATAGCCATTTCAACACACTTGCCTTCTATGTCTGTCAAATATAAAGCGCCATTGGACAACACTCTCGTCACGATGAACGGCCCCTGCCAATTTGTGGCGAACTTGCCTTTGGCCTCAGCGTGATGTGGAAGAATACGCCTCAACACTTGCTGACCCACTTCGAACTTTCGTGGGCTCACCTTCTTATTATATGCTCCCGCCATTCTCTGTTGATACAATTGGCCATGACATACTGCTCCCAATATTTTCTCATCGATCAAACTCAATTGCTCCAAGCGGGCTTTGACCCATTCATCATCATCAATTTCAGCTTCTGCGATAATCCGAAGGGACAGAATTTCCACCTCTGCAGGTATCACTGCCTCGGTGCCATACACCAACAAATAAGAGGTCACCCCTACTGAAGTACGAACAGTAGTGCGATAACCCAGCAATGCAAAAGGAAGCTTTTCATGCCACTGTCTGGAATTCTCCACCATCTTCCGAAGTATCTTCTTTATATTCTTGTTGGCCGCCTCAACTGCTCCGTTTGCCTTGGGGCGGTAAGGGGTGGAATTGCGATGCGTAATTTTGAATTGCTGACATACCTCTTTCATCAGATGACTATTAAGATTAGCCCCATTGTCTGTAATGATCACCTTTGGTATCTCAAACCGATAGATGATGTTTGAGTGCACAAAATCGACCACCGCTTCCTTGGTCACAGACTTGAACGTTTTAGCCTCAACCCACTTGGTGAAATAATCAATGGCCACCAGAATGAACCTGTACCCATTTGATGCTGCTAGCTCAATTGGCCCAATGACATCCATGCCCCACGCAACAAAAGGCCATGGTGCGGCCATTGTGTGCAATTCCGATGGTGGAGAGTGAATCAAATCTCCATGCACTTGACACTGATGACATCTACACACAAAACTGATACAATCTCGCTCCATAGTAAGCCAATAATAACCTGCTCGGAGAATCTTCTTTGCTAGCACGTACCCACTCATATGTGGTCCACAAACTCCCGAATGTACTTCGGCCATAATAGCTGTGGCCTGTTTAGCATCTATGCATCTCAACAACCCAAGATCTGGAGTTCTTTTGTACAATACCCCTCCACTGAAGAAAAATCCACTTGCCAAACGTCGAATTGCTCTCTTTTGATCCCCTGTAGCCTGTACTGGATATATTCCCATTATGAGGTATCCTTTGACATCGTGGAACCACGGCTCACCATCAAGTTCTTCTTCCACCATATTACAGTAGGCATGCTGATCGCGGACCTAAATCTGCAAAGGGTCCACATAGGCTTTATCTGGATGATGCAACATTGACGCCAACGTAGCCAAAGCATCGGCAACTTCATTATGAATCCTGGAATATGCTTGAATTCTATTGATTGAAACCATTGACAAAGATCATGCAAACATTGTCGGTACGGTATAAGCTTCAAATCTCGTGTTTCCCATTCTCCTTGAATCTGGTGTACCAGAAGGTCCGAGTCACCCATGACCAAGACTTCCTGGATACCCATATCCACAGCTAACCTCAAACCCAAGATGCATGCCTCATACTCGGCCATGTTATTAGTACAACAGAAACGAAGCTGAGCCATAACAGGGTACTGCTGCCCTGTTTCAGAAATAAGTACCGCTCCTATCCCAACTCCTTTCATATTGGCAGCCCCATCAAAGAAAAGTTTCCATCCCGGCTTCTCAACTTGTTCCCACTCATCAACATGCATTACCTCTTCGTCAGGGAAGTATGTCTTCAAAGGTTCATATTCTTCATCTACTGGATTCTCAGCCAAGAGGTCAGCCAACGCTTGCGCTTTCATTGCAGTCCGGGTCACATAGACAATGTCGAATTCCGTGAGCAAGATTTGCCACTTTGCGAGCCTTCCCTTGGGCATAGGCTTCTGAAAGATGTACTTCAACGGATCTAACCGAGAGATGAGATAAGTAGTATAGGATGACAGGTAATGTTTCAACTTTTGTGCTACCCAAGTTAGGGCGCAACATGTCCTCTCAAGTTGAGTATACTTAACCTCGTAAGCTGTAAACTTCTTGCTGAGGTAGTATATGGCCTGCTCTTTCCTGCCGATGATGTCGTGCTGACCTAACACACATCCAAACGAATTGTCCAAAACTGTCAAATACAGAATCAAAGGCCTCCCTGGCTCTGGCGGGACTAACACCGGCGTGTTTGACAAATACCCCTTTATCTTATCAAAAGCCTCTTGACATTCATCTATCCACTTGACCGTGGCATCCTTCTTTAACAGCTTAAAGATAGGCTCGCACGTTGTCGTAAGCTGAGCAATGAACCTACTGATATAATTCAATCTCCCTAACAGACTCATCACCTCAGTTTTGTTCTTCGGAGGTGGAAATTCTTGGATGGCTTTGATTTTTGACGGGTCTAATTCAATACCTCGACGGCTGACTATAAATCCCAACAATTTTCCAGATGGAACACCGAAAGCGCATTTTGTAGGATTGAGCTTGGATTGTACCTGCGAAGCCTTTGGAAGAACTTTCTCAGATCCCTGACGTGGTCAGACTGCTTCCTGGTCTTTACAATTACATCATCCACATATACCTCGATCTCCCTGTGTATCATGTCGTGTAATATGGTTGTCATCGCCCTCATGTAGGTTGCCCCAGCATTTTTCAAACCAAATGGCATGACCCTGTAGCAGTATTTTCCCCATGGCGTGATGAATGCCGTCTTTTCTGCATCTTCCTCATCCATTAAGATCTGGTGATAGCTCGCATAAGAGTCCACAAAAGAACCAATCTCATGTTTGGCACAATTATCAATCAATATGTGGATGTTTGGTAATGGGAAGTTATCCTTCGGACTTGCCTTGTTGAGATCACGGTAATCGACGCACACCCTGGTCTTACCATCTTTCTTTGGTACAGGCATGACATTGGCTAACCAGGTGGGATACCGCGTGACCCGAATGACTTTTGCATCAAACTGCTTGGTGACCTCTTCTTTGATTTTCACACTCATATCAGTTTTAAATTTCCTCAGCTTCTACTTGACAGGGGGGAATGCCGGGTTAGTTGGCAATTTTTGAACCACCAAGTCAGTGCTTAGACCCGGCATGTCGTCATATGACCATGCAAAAACATCTTTGTACTCAAACAGTACTTGAATTATCTCCTCTCTGAGCTGTGGTTCAAGATAGACACTTATTTTAGTTTCCCGGACATTATCTTGATCCCCTAAGTTGATTGCTTCTGTATCATTCAGGTTAGGTTTGGGTTTTTCTTCAAAATGGCTTAATTCTTTACTGATTTCCACAAAGGCTTTCTCATCATCATATTCCACTTCATCATCACACTCAATTTCTTGTATTATTATTTCAGAATTAGATTGGCATTTAAGACTGGGCCGGAGATTCCTCATGCATGTCATGTCATTGAAACCAGCATAAAAAGGACTGTACAAGAAAGAAAAGAAAACAAAAATGAAAACTATCAGGAATAAAAAAGAAGGGAAATTGCATTTCATTGAGATTTAACATAGAATCTGAATTACAACCCGGGAAATAATCCAGATTAAACTGAAAGAAAAATCAAAGCCGACTACCAAGACTCCCTTCGAGTAGGAATAGGAGTAGCTTCCCAATTGTTGATCTTTGCACAGGGCCCCACAAATTGCACATCCGCCTTGCTCGATCCCTCTCCAGCTTCCACCATATTCACCTCGTCGAACAGCTTTTCAAACCTTTCAAGCAACTCCTTATTAGGAGCAACCACAGAACCGGGCATTGTTGTTGCTGGGTGCTTCTTAGTACCAGGCCTGACAAAGGATCGGAAGAGGCGGGGGACAGGCTTTGGAAGAACCCATGCTTTCTTTTTCAACTTTCTGGCTCGCCTTATGTCTGCAGCTGTAGGCTTGAACCCCAAACCAAAAGTATCCAAGTTTTTGGGAAGAGACACCGGCTGTACGATACCTTGCAGAGATGCACCCAAACCCTTGCCAGGTACGAAGCCATTCTTCAACATCTCAGAAGCCACCATGATTGATGCGACTGCGACCTTCGAAATTGGAACACACTCCCCTTCTGGGATCTTTTCAACTGAGACTGCATCAAAAACCTGATAGACCCACGGCCCCTTGTCGTCTTCAACTTCGATGAAGGGTATAATGGCATCATTCTGGGCACACAAACCATCCTCGCCGTGCACTACAATTTCCTGTCTGTCCCATTCAAATTTAACCATCTGGTGCAGGGTAGATGGCACTGCCTTGGCGGCATGAATCCAGGGTCGGCCTAGCAAAAGATTGTAAGAAACCGCCACATCGAGCACCTGGAATTCCATAGTAAATTTAACTGGCCGTATTGTCAGCTCCAGCACTATGTCTCCGACTGAATCTTTCCCTCCACCGTCGAACCCCCGAACGCAAATACTGTTCTTGTGAATTCTTTCATTGTCCACTTTCAATTTGTCTAGGGTGGAGAGAGGGCAAATGTTGGCGCTGGACCCATTATCAATTAGTACCCGGATAACCATGGAATCTTCACACTTCACCGTAAGGTAAAGGGCTCTGTTATGCTCGGTACCCTCCATGGGCAATTCATCATCAGAAAAAGTGACTCTATTTACCTCAAAAATCTTGTTTGCTATCTTTTCCAGATGGTTTACAGAGATCTTGTCCGGAACGTGGGCCTCATTCAAGATTTTCATCAATGCCCGGCGGTGCTCGTCCGAATGGATTAACAATGAGAGCAACGAAATCTGGGCAGGGGTCTTCCTCAACTACTCTACAATAGAATAGTCCTGCATTTTCATCTTCCTCAAGAACTCCTCTTCCTCTTCTTCGGTCACAGCTTTCTTCACTAACACTGGGTTATCTTTGGTGGTTTTGGCTTTTCTTAGCTCCTCGGGGGTAAAGCATCTCCCCGAGCGGGTCAGACCATAGGTCTCACAGACATCTTCTTTAACCTCTTTCCCTTTGTAAAGCGCTGTCATTCGGCCATAATTCCAAGGGATGGCCTTGCTGTTGACTATTGGTAGCTGAGTTACTGGTTTGATAATAACAGGCTCTGTGCGAGCACCTTCCACAACTACAACGGGCTTGTTGGCTGCCCCTGGCACTACCACTTTTGCTTTTTCTTGTTTCACTGCAACCCTGCTCGAAGACTCCTTCTGAACCACCACAACTGGTTTACTATCTGTCTCTTTCAACTTGATCAACGACTTCCCACTAGTTGACTTCTCACTTGGCCTGACTTCACTGGACCTGATCATCATTACAGTCTGCGAGGGCTTTTTAGGCTCCCCTCCTTTTTGCACTATCTCAATCATATTGGTCTCATGATGGGCCGGGAGCGGATTCTGGTTGATGTTGGGCGTCTCCGGGGCTTGAACCTCGATCCGACGGGTATCAATGAGCTCTTGAATAGCTGTTTTCAACTTCCAGCATTTCTCTGTGTCATGCCCCGGGGCCCCTGAACAATATTCACAACTCACCGAGTGGTCAAGATTTCTCGGAAGGGGATTCGGCAACTTAGGCTCAAACGGATTCAACATACCCAGCTATCTCAACCTGTGGAATAGATTGGTATAGGATTCTCCCAATGGAGTGAAAGTCTTATGCTTCTGCGACCTCTCATTCTTGAAGGCTTGATTTGGTCAGAAACCTGTTCCAGGGGAATTTTTGTAGGCTCTTGGTGGTGGATAGGTATTTTGGGGAGGTGGGCAAGTATTCTGTGGGGTTGGCGCACGCCATTGTGCGTGGGCTGGAGGTTGAGTGTATGTCTGAGCATGATGGACAGAGAAGTGGGGATCTGGAGGTGGGTAGTAGTGTTGTGGTGGGCTATATGGAGTGTGAGGGTAAGTTTGGGGGTGGGGTCGAGGCTGGTTATAGTAAGGTGATGGGCCCCTGGATCAAGCTCTTGACTCAATTACTGCAACGTCCTCTTTCTTCTTCTTTCCTAATACACCCCCAGTGCCGTTTTGAATAGCCTGGGTGGTCGCCTTAATTGCTGAATAACTCATTATTTTGTTAGACTTGAGTCCTTCCTCTACCATGCTTCCCGTTTTTACCACTTCGTTGAAGGATTTCCCTACCGCTGACACCAAGTGACCGAAATAAGTGGGCTCTAAGGCCTGCAAGAAATAATCAACCATTTCACTCTCTTTCATAGGAGGGTCAACCCTCGCTGCTTGCTCTCTCCAACGAAAGCCATATTCTCTGAAACTCTCCCCAGGCTTCTTCTCAATCTTCGTCAACGACAGACGGTCTGGGACAATTTCAAGATTGTACTGAAAATGGCAGGCAAATGCTTGGGCCAGATCGTCCCAAGTGTACCACCGACCATGATCTTGTCGGGTGTACCATTCCAAAGCTGAGCCACTTAAACTTTGACTGAAACACGCCATCAGTAATTCATCTCTTCCGCCTGCCCCTCTCATCTTGCTACAAAAACCTCTCAGGTGTGCCACTGGATCGCCATGCCCGTCATATAAATCAAACTTGGGCAACTTGAACCCTGCTGGTAATTGGACATCTGGGAACAGACACAGGTCTTTATATGCCATGCTTACTTGTCCACCAAGCACCTGCATATTCCTGAAGGATTGCTCTAAGCTCTTGACTTTCCTAATCATCTCCTCCTGCTCGGGATTCTTAAGAGGCTTCTCAGTTTCTGCCGAGAGATCAAAATAAGGAGTGTAAGAACATGGTTCTGGCGCTTTAAAGGTAGGTTCTGGGGGATAATAGTGGTTGTCGTGAGTCTGGAACAGAGGCTCACTGGAAGATCGGTGTAATGCAGCAGGTGGAGGTGCCACAAAAACAGGAGTGATTGGTGGAGGAGGGTATGGGACTTGTTTGGGTGGTGGAGTTGGGGGTGTTTGGGAGGTAGTGCCATAGCATTGTTGGTAGGTGGGAAAGGTCGGGGATGAATTCACAGTAGGAGGGTCCTGAGGTTGAGCCAATGGTGGGATATAAGCAGGGTTGGCGGGATAAGCCGGTGGTGGATGCCTATTTGCCTAGGCCTGGTACATTTCAGCCATTTGCTGCTTCAGCTTAGACATCTCTTCTTTCATCGCATTAACATCCAGTTCTTCCACCTCTTTTGACGGGTCGACAATACTCGCCTCTAGCTCTTGGTTGGCCATGTTCAGCTTGTCTTTTGACCGGGTGTTGTAGGAGTGAGGTGCCAGAATGCCAATCAACTAACCACCTGCCTGGACTCAATACATCAACAACAACCTTGTTAGCGATTAGGGCTTTAACAGATTGGTAACCGCACATTTTGGGGAATGAATGCACCTAAGCAATTAACCGTTTCTACTATGCCTTTGATCGGTTGCATGCTTCATCCCGGCTTTCCATATTTCCATTTACCACTTCTTTTTTTTTCATTTCTCTTTTTCTTTCCTTTGCTCTCTCTCTCTGTTTTTGTTCTCTCCTCCCTCCCTCTTGTTTTGCCATTGTTTTCTTCTCTCAGTTTCTTATTTTCTCTCTTTTTCTTTCCATTTTCTCTTTTGTTTTTCCTCTTTTCTTCTTTTGTTTTTCCTCTCTTATTTTTCCTCTCTTTTCTTCTCTTTTGTTTGTGGTTACGGTCGAATCCTATAGAGATTGCCTACGTATCATGACCCCGCATGAATCAGACCAAGTGTAGTTCTTGGAAAAATAAATAACAAAAATATTTTGGGATTTTCAATTGTTCATAAAAAGCAAATACCTTGATTACAATGACTCGAAAAACTCAAGGCTCAAAGCAACTAACAGACTCTGAAAATACTGACTCGAAGAACTAACAGACTCAAACTTAACTGACAGACTTCAAAAGCAGAAAAGTACAGACTCAACAATCACGAATACATTAATGCCTCAAAAACTCCTGGTGCCCGAGGGGCATCATTCGGCCTCGCCGCGGGCCTATATGCAAGATCCCCTTGGAGCCTCTCTAAATCACTCATGATTTGCCGGACAAATGTCATCGCCGTCGCAAAGAAAGTGGTACGAGTCATATCATCACATGCCTGGCACTTCACAACAATGTAATCGGCAATGGCCCTGATCCTTTCTCTGATCCTACCCTTTTCCTGAAGTAGACGCCCGACTTGCTGATTACGGACTTCTAATACCTGAGTGTCGTGGAAATGTTGATTGCAGCTGTTGTACTTCTTCCTCCATCTGAGCCATAAGATCATAACATTGTTCCCTTTCAGTTTTAAAATCCTTGGCTTGTTTGATCATTTTATCCTCGACAGTGATGACCCTTTTCTTTAACCCCGCAACCTCATTGTCGTATTGCTCTTTTAACTGCCTAACCAGGCTTGCTCTTTCTTTCGCATTCTTAGCCAGTTGTGTTCGAGCCCTTGCCAACTCATTCTCCGCTTTGTTCAAATCAAAACCATAATCATCCACTTTCTGCCTAAGGTTCTTTATGAGCTTTTCATCCTTTACACTCCTGGCGGGATTCTCGGCTGCTATCTTTATTTCTCGAATTNCGCTACAGCATGCAGCCCGACCCCAAAGTATCCTCACAACACAGGCCCTCGGCCTTACTCTGTCAGAATCTCATAAGCCACTCGGGTAACAGTAAAACATGATGCTCAGCCCAAAATATCATTTAAAATATCATTTAATGTGTTTAAACAGAGTAAACATGGCTGAGTTAAGAAAACAGTAGAATATAGCATGACTGAGTACAAGTATAAAGTCAAAACAGTGAGGAATATAGCAGTAAAAATCCCCTAAGGGTCCAAACAGTTGGCACGAAGCCCAAATATGGCATTTAGCCCAAAACATGAATACATCAAACAGTTTTCAATCAAATACGCGGTAAAACAGTCATTCGGGATGGACTAAGTCACAATCCCCAACAGTGCACGACCCCACGCTCGTCATCTAGCGTGTGCGTCACCTCAACATAGCACAACGATGTGTAATCCGGGGTTTCATACCCTCAGGACAACATTTACAATCATTACTCACCTCAATCCGGCCCAAACTCTAGCTCGCGATGCCTTTGCCCCTTGAATCGGCCTCCGGATGCTCCAAATCTAGGAAAAATCAGTACATAACCATCAAAATATGCTAAGGGGACAAAGCCCACTCGAAAACAATCGAAAAACAATGCGAATCCCGAAATTAACCAAACCCGACCCCCGGGCCCACGTCTCGAAATTCGACAAATTTTACATCATTAGACTCCTTATCTCCCCACGAGTTCATACATATCAAAAGTTCCAAAATCCGACCACAAATGGTCCTTCAAATCCTTAATCAAAGGCCTAAGTTTCCAAGCCCTAGTCTCCTCCATATTTAACCCTTAATTTCCATAATTACAGCCCTAATCCGTGAAATAATACCATAGAAACGAGTTTTTATGATCCAAAACCTTACCTCAATGAAGTCTCCTTGAATTCTCTCTTCAAAAGCGCCCAAAAACTCCAGAAATCGCGTTTAGAAATGGTGAAAACCTCTAAAAATCGCGAAGGAAGAATTATATACCTTCTGACCCAGGCTTTTCGCACCTGCGGTCCAAATCCCGCTCCTGCGGTCTCGCTTATGCGGTCTAGACCACCGTACCTGCGTTTCCCACTTAAGTGACCATTTCCGCATCTGCGGTTAAAATATCGCACCTTCGCTTCCGCAGGTGCGCCTCCTCGATCACTTCTGCGGCTCCAGCTAATCTTCTACTTGGCCGCATCTGCGGCTGCCTTCCGCTTCTGCGGGCATCGCACCTGCGGCCTCCTAACCGCAAGTGCGGTTATGACAACAACAAAAATACTTCAGCTATCAAACTCCACTCCAAACCTTCCGTCAACCATCCGAAATCACCCCGAGGCCCCCGGGACCTCAACCAAAGGCACCAACAAGTCTTATACTACCATCCAAACTTATACCAATCTTCAAAACACCTCAAACAACATCAAATCAACCAAAACACATCGGATTCAAGCCTAAGGTTCTCAAAATCTTCCGAATTACGCTTTCGATCAAAAAGTCTACCAAACCACGTCCGAATGACCTGAAATTTTGCACACACATCCCAAATGACACAACGGTCCTACTGCAACTCCCGGAATTCCATTCCGACCCCTATATCAACATCTCACCTATCAACCGGAAAATTCCAAAATTCCACTTTCGCCAATTCAAGCCTAAATCTACTACGGACCTCCAAAACACATTCCGTTCACGCTCCTAAGTCTCAAATCACCTCCCGAAGCTATCCGAACCATCGGAACTCACATCCGAGCCCTCTAACACATAAGTCAACATCCAGTTGACTTTTCCAACTTAAGCTTCCTCAAAAGAGACTAAGTGTCTCAGACCTTACCAAGACCTTTCCGAACCCGAGCCAACCAACCCGATCATACATAGAACCGATAAACAAAGCAATAAGAGGCAGAAATGGGGGAAATAGAGCGGTAACTCATGAAACGACCGGCCGAGTCGTTACAACTCGTTATTATTCTTTCTTTCTTTTTTACATCCTGTATGTTTAGATCTGAATTTAATTATGTTTGACTAAGATTTACTTTCTATAATATTAGTAATTAGTTCGACAAAAAGGATTTAATACCTTTTTCTCAAACAATTTGGCACCGTCTGTGGGGATTTCTTAGCCAAATCTCTTAGTTTCCTTCAGATTTAGAACCGGCGAAACGCCACCATCCACTCGAAAGAGCGGTAAATAAACCTTCAAGACAACAATACTAATCTAGGCCAGGCTGCTATATAAAAGTAGAAGTTATAACCAACATCCATGCAAAACCCACATCTCGCCAGTAGCGATAGGGTTGGCACGACATACACACGTTCAAAATAGGATCATGGTCATCTGGCATGACCACACCCCCATTCGACGCATTTTACTCATATATATTAACGCGTATTCCCACCCTTTATGAGTGGACGGCAGCTTGCTGCGCGGTCTTTTTGAAGGAATGGGCATATCCTGCCCTACTTTCATATTTCCCCACGCATCGGATGATCCATAAACGAAGTATGACATGTTTCCCTTGTTGTGGGTACAAATTGAACGAGATCGGACCGGGACTCGATTTCAACACTTCAACAAGTGAGGTGGGCCCAACCCGTGCGAAGCTTACATGCTGTTATAGACAGAGCTGAACACGACCGTCAAATCTAAAACCAGGCAGAGCGAGTAACACTACAATGCCGCTCTTTTCGCTAACCTGTTGGATCGAGGTACGAAAAATTTCATTTTGGTTTATCCTCTATTATTGGTCTAGACAGGAACGTGGGCACTTGCATGGGCAAGCGAGCAAAGGAGCATTCCAACTAGCGACGATGGAAGGAAATCACTACAAAACAATTGGAATATCAAGCACCATTTCAATACTGCAACCCCTGAGAAAGGACACTCATCAAGCCGCACCCTTTCTCCCTCACCCGGGTCTCATACCAGTCGGGTCCTCTGGGGAAGATTTCTAACAAGGAGACGAAAGGGGCATCTCGACGTTCAAGTATGATTCATCACCCCTCCTGCCGACTACTTCCCCAGACCGGGCGATGAAGGGACTAGATACATGGAAACTTCTCCAATATATGTACGAAATGAACATATATAGCATTCTCTAGTGATGGAAACAGAGCAACATTTTGTACTCCCCATCAAGGTAGTCTACAACGCAAGCAAAATTAAGCAAACTGGGACTCACCTGCATCGTATTGTCCAATGCAAGCAAAATTAAGCAAACTGGGACTCACCCAAGAAACGCAGAGGCTAAGCAAAACTGGGGCTCCCCCAGGGAACACCCAATATTCTCCAGTAAAAACAAAACCGAGTACGCCAGGATTCACTCCGACGTATGCATAAACAGTACGGCGACCCGTGAAATCCTCCAAAATCTGACAGTGACATAACGGGTTAACATTTTGACCTTAGCTCGAAATAACACCCTACGGCCAAGGGCCATCGCCAAAAGAAGAATTCGACCTCGCTCGAATCACAACGGGTTAACATTTCGAACTTAGCTCGAAATAACACCCCTACAGCCAAGTGCCATCGCCAAAAGAAGAATTCGACCTCGCTTGAATCACAACGGGTTAACATTTCGACCTTAGCTCGAAATAACACCCATACGACCATCGCCAAAAGAAGAATTCGACCTCGCTCGAATCACAACGGGTTAACATTTCTACCTTAGCTCGAAATAACACCCCTACGGCCAAGAGCCATCGCCAAAAGAAGAATTCGACCTCGCTTGAATCACAACGGGTTAACATTTCGACCTTAGCTTGAAATAACACCCCTACGACCAAGGGCCATCGCCAGAAGAAGAATTCGACCTCGCTCGAATCACAACGGGTTAACATTTCGACCTTAGCTCAAAATAACACCCCTACGACCAAGGGCCATCGCAAACAGAAGAATTCGACCTCGCTCGAATCACAACGGGTTAGTATTTCGACCCTAGCTAGAAATAACATCCCTACGGCCAAGGCCCATCGCCAACAGAAGAATTCGACCTCGCTCAAATCACAACAGGTTAGTATTTCGACCCTAGCTCGAAATAACATCCCTATGGCCAAGGGCCATCGCCAAAAGAAGAATTCGACCTCGCTCGAATCACAACGGGTTAATATTTCGACCTTGGTTCGAAATAACATCCCTACGGCCAAGGGCCATCGCCAAAAGAAAAATTGGACTTCGCTCTAACTACACGGATTGACATTCCGATCTTACTCGAAATAACACCTTTACTGCCACTAATCATCGTCAAACAAAAGTTTTTGTTTTTTCAAACTTGTCCAAATAAGCCAGAAATTGACTTCGCTCCATGTTCCAGGTTCGGCCTCGCTCAAATACATATGAGAAAGCCGACTTCGCCTGAATCGGCAAGTGAATTCAATCCCCCTCGAATGATTCAAGTCGAAGCCAACTTCGTCCGAAACGATGAATCCAAGTTCGACCTCGTTTGGATCAAAGATGATTCCGCCTAAAGCGACAAATCAAAAGTCAATCTCGCCCGAATGTGCAAACCCAAAGAAACTCCATTCGGACTCACACGCTGAGACCCTACTCGATCTGGTCAAAATCGGATTCCCAAAACGAGAAATCAGGGATTCGCCATACAAAAATCTGAAGTACACCAAAACAAAAAATGTAAAGCAAGGGGAAGGGAGAGCAATTCAAAGGACGTACAACTACGAAACAACCGTTTTATTTATACGTGTGCAACGGCCGCACCTTACACACAGCCAAAACAGGCCCAACACAATTAAAATAATATATATATATATATATATACACACTAAGGCAACAACTTTTCACTCGGCGTCATCACCGCCGTCCTCCCCATCATTATCTCCAAGAAATGCCTCCTCAGCATCAGCATCCTCGCCGGCCTCTGGTGTCGCAGGGTCGTAGCCACAGTTGACACGAGCCTCTCGTGCCTTCATCCGGGATTCTTCATAAGCAGCCTCAGAAACATTGCCCGCCTCCCACAAATTCTTGTATATGTCCCGTTGGGCCTCAGCATGAACCCAAAGCTCGTGCAAATGGCGAGGAACAATGGTAGAGGCAGATTCAACTTGGGCCAATAGGTGCGCCTTTTCAGCCTCGAGTACAGCAACCCGATCTCCCAAGTTTGAAGCTTCCCGGTTGATTTTGCCAATATGATCTTCAAGCCTCGCCTCCCTTAGCGTGGCCGTTGCCCTATCGGATTCCTGGTCGGATTGAAGGATACGGATGGTGTCCTCCAACGCCGCCGCCCTTGCTGAGGCCGACGCCCGGGCACTCTTGACGCTCTCCAACTCGGACACTTTCCTCTCCTGCTCGGCTAACTTCCCCATCCAATCCGCAATCAAAGCTTTAACTATAACGACATTTTGATCGAGCTCGGATTGCAACGATAGCACCTTCGCCTGAAGATGCTCACACTCTGCAGCGACCCCCTTTCCCAACTCAAGTTCTTCGTCCTTTGCACGAAGTAGCTCCTCGAGCTCACTATTCCTGCGAATAGACTGCATTAGCTCCTGATCCCTCCTCTCCAGCTCCTACCCGAGAGATTGATTGCCGGTGCTCGCCTTGAGCCGCCGCCACGTTGTACCGCCCTCCTGAAGTGTAAGGTGAACTGCGTACCTCGATCTAAAATAATAGACACGGGCACACCGTGAAGGCGGACAATCTGACAGATGTAGATCTCAGCTAAGCTCTCTGAAGAATAGGTAACTGCCACTGGAATAAAATATGGTGACTTGGTCAACCTGTCCACAATGACCCATACTACATCAAACTTTCCCTGAGTCTGTGGGAGTCCAACAACAAAATCCATAGTGATACGCTCCCACTTCCACTCAGAAATTTCTAACTTCTGAAGTAAACCACTAGGTCTCCGATGCTCGTACTTAACTTGTTGATAATTCAGACACCCAGCTACATATGCAACTATATCCTTTTTCATTCTCCTCCACCAATAATGTTGCCATAAATCTTGATACATTTTGGAGACACCCGGATGAATTGAATACCGTGAACTATGGGCCTCTTCAAGAATTAATTCACGAAACCCAACCACATTAGGAAGACAAATACGACCTTGCATCCGTAAAACTCCATCATCTCCCACAGCAACCTGCTTGGCACCACCATGCCGCACCATGTCCTTAAGGACAAGCAAATGAAGATCATCATATTGTCGCTCTCTGATGCGCCTAGAACACTGGTCTGAAATATCTAACCTTACGAATTGATTGGCTAGAGTCTGAACATCTACAACTAGCGGCCTCTCACTGACTGGAATATATGCAAGGCTGCCCATACTCACAGCCTTTTTTACTCAAAGAATCGGCCACTACATCGGCTTTTCCAGGGTGATACAAAATGGTGATATCTTAGCCTTGTTACTCACCCAAGCTCCGTTCTAACTGGTATGACTTCTAATAGAAAGTGGGCCACACGTACGTGTGCACCAAATTTTAGAAGACTCGGAAGGGTGGCGCAAGAAGGCATTTTACTAAAATTAAAACAAAATGGCAGATAAGAAGCAATTAGCACATTAAGTTCACAAAATACAATAATATTAGCAATAAATAAAGCCAAGCAGAATCATATTAACAAGCTCGAATTCTTGAACCCTGAACCAGAGATTCTGGGTTCTATTCCCCAGCAGAGTCGCCATAGCTGTCACACCTTCTTTTTTCTACCCCCGGAAAGGATACAAGGGAGTTTTTTCCAATTTAAGTGACAATCGAGACGAGATTATTTATATTAAAATCAAAGTCGCCACTTGGGATAATTTATGGTGTTCCAAGCCACCGGTCTAAAATTCCAAATCGAGGAAGTTTGACTCTATTTATGGTCTAGGAACGCAGAAATCCGGGTAAGGAATTCTGTTAACCCGGGAGAAGGTGTTAGGCATTTCCGGGTTCCGTGGTTCTAGCACGGCCGCTTTGATCATACTTGGTTTAATCAAATTGTCTAATTACTCATTTTAGAACTTATGTGCATTTGCCTTTTTTAATTAAGAAGTTATCTTAAAACGAGTCACGCGTACGTGTACTCATTTCGTTTGGGCGCATAAAAAATCATGTCACGCGTACATGTCCACAATTAATCACGCTTTATTAATATTAAGAAATTTTGGTTGAAGTTGCACGAACGCATACTCTCGGTTTTGTTTTTAGGATCGTAATTATGTCACGCAAACATGTCCACAACCACGATGATTTATTTATTAAGCACGCGCCTAAAGCATACTAATGTGTTTATGAATATTACTGGCCTAAACATGCTCCTAACGGTCAAAACAAAATAAATAAGGCAACAAATATGTAATCCTAATCAATAAGAATTACTACTACTACTAACAAGATGGCAGTGACAATTCCCTCATGTTCACATCTTAGCGCAAATAGCTTGCCGCAGAGAGGCAGAAATAGAGATTTGCAATATTACAGAAGGAGGAGATTGCTTTGAGCGCAACAAAAGGCAAAACTATTCTAACTTCCATAAACGCGCAGCAAACATACACTTCACAAATCACCATTGTTGGCTTCTTTAAATCCACTTTTATAACTCAACATCAACAGACACACTGTAAATTCTTCAATTGATACCCAAATTCATAAGAAACTCATAGGTGAATAAACAGTCACAAAATCACATCAGATCGCAGTCCAAATATGTCCAAACAAAACAGATTTGAAACCACCAACATTTAGGCATGAAAAGCAAAACAGAGTACCAGTGACGGAAATCTACCGAGACTAAATAAGACGAGGAAAAATAAATATGAACCTGAATAAACACGAACTTTGATTAACTTTACTTGAACACAAAATACGAGTGAAGTTCAGCGACAAAATTCGAAATAGGCAGCCATCAGATTCAAACAGAACCGTGAACTTTGAACCTCACGAGCAGTCAATGATCCTCAGCTAATCTCCATGTTTTTGGAACCCAAAGTCAGTGGAAACTTGATTTTTGTGTATTTTCGAATTTGGGGTTAAATCGCAACTAAGAAGAACTGAAATTTTTTGTTTATTATTTCCCTTCGGATCTGTGAACGAGGAACAGAGTTAGGACATTAGACAGAAAAGTGGTGAAACTGTGGTGGTTCGTCGGAGGTACGGCAGCGGCGAGGTGAGACGAGATGAGGTAGTATGGCTGGAGCGGGGTGTGTTGAGGGTGGTCGTTTGAGAGGGTTGCTGGTTTCAGGGAGATGAGGGGTGGGCGATGGTTGTTTCTCCGGCGAGTTTGGGCTGAGTCGCTGCTGGTTGAAGCTGGTTCTCGCTAGGGTGGGCTCCTGAAGAAGATGAAGTTCTGGGGGGGGGGGGGAGGCTCCTGTGTTTTGAGTGATGCGGCTGTTTTTGTCTTAATGGTCTTTAGGGTTCTTTTTGTTGAAGAGGATGACGCCTAGCGTCCTTTTTCAGAAAAACGGCGGATCAGATGTGTGTATAGGTCTAGGGGTCTAGAATGTATATGTATAGGGTTTTTTTAGGTTAAGGGAGTATGGGTTTGATCTTATTGGGCCTTATTTTAGCAAATTGGGGTAGGTCTATGTTTTGTTGGATCTTAAAATTGGGCTCCAAGACTCCAAAATTATTGTTCAAAACCATAGCTAAATTATTAAGGATCTTAACGTTTTATAACCTATTCTGAACTCAAGCTTAACGGGCATATATTTTTTTCTTTTCGAAACAAATACTCTACGGAAAATTATTAAGGAAAAATCCAAGAAGAGAAAAATATTTTTTGATTCTTTTTTTTAGGAAGGAAATCTAAAGAATGAACCAAAGAAAGATATTTTGAATTTTCGTTTGATATCCCGAAAGAAAGATTTCGAACCAAGAAATGAAAAATATAAAAAAATGTTTTTGGATTTCAGTTTGATTACCTAAGGGAGAAACTCTGAAAATAAACCAAAGATAAAGTATGTTGCTTTTTTCCTCTTCTATTTACAATGTCCTAAAGTTCTAGTGAAAGTAAGAAGAATATTTTTTTTTGTTTTTATATATTTCCCAAAGAAGAATCTAAAAAAGAATATCTTTTTATTTTTATTTTTGGAATTGATATCTTAAAGAAAACTTTTAAAGAGGTACTAAAAAAAATTCTCTCTTTTTTTGAATTTTTTAATCTTAATATACTGAAGGAAATATAACAGCAATTTTTATTTTATTTTTGAGTTCTAGATATTAAATTCCTAAAGGAAAACCACTT
Organism: Nicotiana attenuata; assembly: GCF_001879085.1. NCBI lineage: Eukaryota > Viridiplantae > Streptophyta > Magnoliopsida > Solanales > Solanaceae > Nicotiana > Nicotiana attenuata. The sequence continues at coordinate 239,195 of NW_017670921.1, forward strand.
CAGAAGAATTTTTTTTTTTCAATTTCTAGAATTAGTATTCTAAAGAAAACTTCTAACGGAAATATAAAAAAGCAAAATCTCTTTTTTTTTTTTTGGATTTTTGATTTATAATACATTTTTTCCAAATACAAAAAGGGAAGTACAATAACAAAAGACTCGACAAACTTAACTAGACTATGACAGACACTAATTACTGTACAAAACTAGAAGGTGAAAGACGACATAAAAAGAAAAATAAACTCAAAACATAAAAACAAAAATAAAATCTCCTTAAGCAATCTCCTGAATGAGCGATCCTGACTGGATGGTATGGGGTATCTATCATGCTCAAACTCCGGTAAGTAAATCCACACCTGTATGAGAAAATTAAGACCACATAAAGACTTAAAACACTATGTGAGACAATAAAACTTCCTATCGGACACATGCAAGATATGATTGAGGCTATTATTGCAAAATGACTTATGTGGCCAAAAGGTTGCTAGAAGTGCAATCTCAACAAAAGTGACCTTTAAGACATGAAAAAATTGCTTGCAGAAATGGCCTATGTGGCTAAAAAATGGCTAAGCATGCAAATTCAACACAATGGACCTTAAACAGAGAGAACATCTTGTTGTGGACTTAGAACTCTAAAACATGGGTCACTGAACCACTTTTGCGAAAATGACCCCATTTTGCAAGAACGGCCGATGTGGCCAAAAGCGGCTAGACATGCAAATTTGACAAGGACAGACCTTAAAGTAAAGAGACACCTAATTGTAGATTGGAGACTCTCCAGACACAATTAAACAAACCACTTTGCGAAAATAGCCCTATTTTACAAAACGGCCAATGTGGCCAAAAGTGGCTAGACATACAAGATTTGGCTACGACTCCGCGAAGCCAAGAACCTAAGACTTACTAGGAAGATCGGACCCTATGTGGGTTGCCTACGTATCCCGCCCCGAGAGACGAGAATCAGGTTCGCGTAGTTCGGGAAGATTGGATACGGTCGAGAATTTAAAAAAAATAACTAATTTAGAGAAAATATATTTTTTGTCTTTTTTGAAAATGATGAAACATGTAAACTCTTTTTGGATTTTCTTTTTCTTTTTTTTGTGATTTTTTTTTTTGGAAAATGATGGGAAAGTGCAAAATCTTTTTGGATTTTTCAATTTTCATTTTTTGGTCTTTTTCTAAAAAAAATGTGAAAAAAAAAACATAAATGGGCCCTACTTGTTTTATTTTCACACTTCACCCTCTTTTCTTTCTCATTTATCCTCAACCATCATTGGTCCGCCAAATGATATTTTTACCCTTGAAGAATGCAACATGTAGCACATAGGATGCATCAGGATGGTCTTTTATTTTTGGGTACACCTGTCCTAGACGGACCCAACCCCTATGTTGAGTCCCCTAAATCAAATGCACATGATGCAAACAAACGTGTCTACTAGGGATCCGGCATGAGATTATGTTATTCTAGGTTTAAACTTGCAGTTGTGTTCTAACCTTGGCTTACCCGAGCGGACAGCTCAAGCTGAGGTGGGGGCAACGTACCGGGAGAACGAAAGTATACCCGGCCTTGCTATTGACCTAAGCCCCGTTCTAACTGGTAAGACTTCTAACAGAAAGTGGGCCACGCGTACGTGTGCACCAAATTTTAGAAGACTCAGAAAGGTGGCGCAAGAAGGCATTTTAATAAAATTCAAACAAAATGGCAGATAAGCAGCAATTAGCACATTAAGTTCACAAAATACAGTAATATTAACAATAAATAAAGCCAAGCAGAATCATATTAACAAGCTCGAATTCTTGAACCCTGGACCAGAGATTCTGGTATCTGTTCCCCAGCAGAGTCGCCAGAGCTGTCACACCTCCTTTTTCCTACCCCCGGAAGGGATACATGGGAGTTTTTTCCAATTTAAGTGACAATCGAAACGGGATTATTTATATTAAAATCAGAGTCTCCACTTGAGATAATTTGTGGTGTCCCAAGTCACCGGTCTAAAATCCCGAATCGAGGAAGTTTGACTCTATTTATGGTCTGCGAACACAGAAATCCGGGTAAGGAATTCTGTTAACCCGGGAGAAGGTGTTAGGCATTCCCAGATTCCGTAGTTCTAGCACGGTCGCTTTGATCATACTTGGCTTAATCAAATTGTCTAATTACTCATTTTAGAACTTATGTGCATTTGCCTTTTTTAATTAAGAAGTTATCTTAAAACGAGTCACGCGTACGTGTACTCATTTCGTTTGGGCGCGTAAAAAATTATTTCACGTGTACGTGTCCACAATTAATCACGCTTTATTAATATTAAGAAATTTTGGTTGAAGTTGCGCGAACTCATACTCCGGTTTTGTTTTTAGGATCGTAATTATGTCACGCGAACGTGTCCACAACCACGATGATTTATTTATTAAGCACGCGCCTAAAGCATACTAACGTGTTTATGAATATTACTGGCCTAAACATGCTCCTAAAGGTCAAAACAAAATAAATAAGGCAACAAATATGTAATCCTAATCAATAAGAATTACTACTACTACTAACAAGATGGCAGTGACAATTCCCTCATGTTCACATCTTAGCGCAAATAGCTTGTTGCAGAGAGGCAGAAATAGAGATTTGCAATATTACAGAAGGAGGAGTTTGTCTTTGAGCGCAACAAAAGGCAAAAATATTCTAACTTCCATAGACGCGCAGCAAACATACACTTCATAAATCACCATTGTTGGCTTCTTTAAATCCACTTCCGTAACTCAACATCAACAGACACACTGTAAATTCTTCAATTGATACCCAAATTCATAAGAAACTCATAGGTGAATAAACAGTCACAAAATCACATCAGATCGCAGCCCAAATATGTCCAAACAAAACAGATTTGAAACAACTTTAGGCATGAAAAGCAAAACAGAGTACCAGTGACGGAAATCTATCGAGACTAAATAAGACGAGGAAAAACAAATATGAACCTGAATAAACACGAACTTTAATTAACTTTACTTGTACACAAAATACGAGTGAAGTTCAGCGACAAAATTCGAAATAGGCAGCCATCAGATTCAAACAGAACCGCGAACTTTGAACCTCACGAGCAGTCAACGATCCTCAGCTAATCTCCATGTTTTTGGAACCCAAAGTCAGTGGAAACTTGATTTTTGTGTATTTTCGAATTTGGGGTCAAATTGAAACTAAGAAGAATTGAAATTTTTTGTTTATTATTTCCCTTGGGAACACAGTTAGGACATTAGACAGAAAATGGTGAAATACTGGTGGTTCGTCGGAGGTACGGCAGCGGCGAGGTGAGACGAGATGAGGTAGTATGGCTGGAGCGGGGTGTGTTGAGGGTGGTCGTTTGAGAGGATTGCTGGTTTCAGGGAGATGAGGGGTGGGCGATGGTTGTTTCTCCAGCGAGTTTGGGCTGAGTCGCTGCTGGTTGAAGCTGGTTCTCACTAGGGTGGGCTCCTGAAGAAGATGAAGTTCTGGGGGGGGGGGGGCTCCTGTGTTTTGAGTGATGCAGTTGTTTTTGTCTTAATGGTCTTTAGGGTTCTTTTTGTTGAAGAAGATGACGCCTAGCGTCCTTTTTTAGAAAAACGGCGGATCAGATGTGTGGATAGGTCTAGGGGTCTAGAATGTATATGTATAGGGTTTTTTAAGGATAAGGGAGTATGAGTTTGATCTTATTGGGCCTTATTTTAGGAGATTGGGGTAGGTCTATGTCTTGTTGGATCTTAAAATTGGGCTCCAAGACTCCAAAATTATTGTTCAAAACCATAGCTAAATTCCTTTAATATAAGATAACTGTACTACATAATGCAAAAACTAATTCTAATTAATTAAACTAAACTTTATTAAAACATAAAATTATTATATTTTTTTTATATTTTCAAGATTATATAAAGATAAAAATAAGGTACTGTTTTTGTATTTTTTTTAATTTTATGAAAGGTACATAAATTAATTTTTTTTTTAATTTTAATTTTGTGACGAAATAAAGTAAAAGAGTCAAAATTAGTTGAAATAACTATATTAGACCTAAACTAAGTATTTAAATGCTAAAATATGTAAAATCTTGGGGAGGGTCAAAAATCACATGTCTACAAGCTCCAACCATCTTTTCTGGCTCAGATTAAGATCTTTTTGTTTGAATAAATACTGTAGACTACGATGATCTGTGAATACTTCACATGACACGCCATAAAGGTAGTGTCTCCAAATCTTCAGCGCATGAACAATGGCTGCCAATTCTAAGTCATGAACAGGATAATTCTTCTCATGGACTTACAACTGCCGCGACACATATGCAACCACCCTGCCATCTTGCATTAATACTGCACCAAGTCCAATACGAGATGCATCACAATACACCGTGTATGATCCTGAACTATGGGTGTTTATCGGGCGGGTTGGGACGGGCTGAACGGGTAAAACCCCAGCCCGTTCGGTTAGCGGGCGGGCTGTTTGCGGGCTGGGGATAGAGGGCTATTATAGGGCTGTGATTTTTCGGGTTTTTGTGGGCCTGTACGGGTTAGGGCTCACACGGGCTCGGGCGGGCCGGGCTCCAATTTTTTTCTTTTTTTTTTAATTTAAATTTTATTTTTCTTATTCAATGTTATTGATAGTTAAGTATTTGCAAACTTTTAAGGGTTAGAATTAAACTTTGAAGTTTAAAGTTTAAAGTTTTAAATTTGAAATTTGTATTTTAAAATTATAAAATTGAAATTAGAAAGTAAGTGGCTACAAAAAAATATTTAATAAGGAACAAACTCCGAAGCCTTTCATTTATATTTTTAATACTTCAAATTAATTTGCAAGTTATTTTTTGATTTTTGAACTTGCAAATTAAAAGTTTACAACAAATATAAAAATAATAAATAGTACATCACATATTTTGCATCATTTTACTAAGTTCTTCCTTGTCAACATGATGTTCTATGTTTCCGGCATTGGTTGAATCGGATCCATAAACCATTATATCTCTAATTTCTTGATCCTCCTCTTCGTCTACCTCGGCACGCCCTTGATTTCGCCGTTCTGATCTTATCCGATCTCTGAAGCACACTAGAATTTCCAAAGCGTTGCTGCCCAATGAATGACGGGTATCTCCTAGCTGCTACCTTGCTTGGCTAAATGCGCTCTCTGATGCGACTGTTGAAATCGGCACATTTAGCACGTCTCGAGCCATGGCTGAAAGAACAGGAAATTGATTTGAGTTGCTCTTCCACCAACTCAGCGGTAGAAAATCCTTTGTGAGGGGCTCTGGTGACTTTTGCAAGTAGAATTGTAGTTCATCAATATTCCTACTACTGGTTTGTTGATGCTCTCCTAGTGTAGACCAAATCTGATAATCTTGAACACAATCATCATCATCCATAGTTGTTCCAGATGTTGAAGGATTAGTTGAAGGAATATTTGCATCTACAACCGAAGAAGCATCAACAATGTTAGCATAATAATTATATAAAGTTTGTAAATGTGTGTGTAGCTCAGAAATACAAGTGTCAATATCAGGAGTTTCAGTTGCTCCAATATCCATATAAGTATATAAAGCTCTAATTAATTGGCGACACTTTATCATTTTGACAGTAGGGTTTAAAATAACACCAATTAGGTAAATATAGGGAATTGGGTAGAAATCTCTAATTAATTGGCGACACTTTATCATTTTGACAGTAGGGTTTAAAATAGCACCAATTAGGTAAATATAGGGAATTGGGTAGAAATACTTTTTAAACTTATCTAGCATAGATTCAACAACAGTAGCATATCCTTCTTTCTGCTTCAAATTATGTAGTAAAAGAGAAATTTCAGCAATATGAACTAAACCACTTGAAATGGTAGGATAATAAGCTCCAGAAAACTCAAGTGTAGCCACATAAAATTTTTGTAAAAATTGTATAACATCATGAATGACTTCCCAAGTTCTAGATGTTAACAAACGGTTAGGATCGGTACAATGAGAATTAGCAACTTCAGTTATAGGCATTCTATATTTATAACAACATCTTAAGAACAAATAAGTATAATTCCACCTAGTAACTATTTTTTCAGGCATGAATCTTGGTTTTAGTCCATAGTGTACATATTTTTCCTTAAATGCATTTAATCTAGCACTTCTATTATTTCCTTGAATGTGACGACCCAAAGGGTCATCACCTGTTTTCTCTTTCATTCCGTGCTTCCGAGGCCTTGAAAACCTCATTTTTTACTTGCCTCGATTTGCGTGCGCAGTCCGGGCGCGTAGCCGGAAAGCTTAAATGTGAATTCTGTGTAAAATATGAATGAATTTTGATATTAATATGATTAGAGTTAACTTCGGTCAACATTTTGGATAAACGGATCCGGACCCGTGATTTGACGGTCCCGGAGGGTCCGTAGAAAAATATGGGACTCGGGCATATGCCCGGAGTCGAATTCCGAGGTCTAGAGCCCGGGAAAAGAATTTTTCTGTGAAATTGTTTTTCTGAAATTATTAAGAAAAATGGAAATGAAAATTTGATTAAAAGACTGTGGTATCGGGCTCGTATTTTGGTTGCGACGCCCGGTACAAGTCATATATATGGTTTAAGCGCTTTTTGTGAAATTTGGTTGAAATTGGACGTCATTTGACGTGTTTCGGACTTAAAAATGGAAATTTGTGTTTGATGAAAAAGTTGGAAGAAATCTTGTGATTTGAGGCTTGATTCTATGTATATGATGTTATCTTGGCGATTTGATCGCTCGGTGAAGTTCGTAGGATGTTATTGAGTTAGTGTGTGTGTTTGGTTAGGAGCCCCGAGGGCTCGGGAGTGATTCGGAGGTGGTTCGGAGTGGTTTTGCACTTAGAAATATTGCAGATTTCCTTCAGCTGTTGCAGGCACCCATTTGTTCTACGCGTTCGCGTTCTTCCTTATGCGTTCGCGATGCCCACCGAGTCCCCTTCTTCGCGTTCGCGTGCCCCTTACGCGATCGCATAGGCCAACGCAGGGCCCTCCAGTAATTCCTTCATTGCGTTCGCGAACTCGTCCTCGCGTTCGCATAGTATCAGCTCACCCTTCATCGCGTTCGCGTAGAGTAAACCCAGGACCCCAGCCTTTTTCTTCTACGCGTTCGCGTTTCCTCCCACGAGATCGCGATGCAGACCCAGCTTACCCTTCGCGAACGCGACCCCTGTCCCGCGAACGCGAAGGGCATTTTTGCCCAGTGATTTTTAAAGTTCAAAACAGAATAGTTACGGGATTATTCCCATTCTTTCATAAAACTTGTCTTCTCCAAGCTCTAGGGGCGATTTTTGAAGCTCTTCTTCACCAAAGTCTTTGGGTGAGTAATTTCCCACCTAATTCCTTCACTCTTCTTCATTAATTAATGAAATCCTAGACCTAAATCATGAAATCAAAGTAGAAATTAAGGGTTTTGGGTAGAGTTAGGTTTTTGAGAATTTTGGGTGATTCAACCTCAATTTGGGGTCGAATCTTAAAACAAATTATATATTTGAACTCGTGGGGTTATGGGTGATTGGGTTTTGGTCCGAGCCTCGTGTTTGGACCATGTGGGCCCAGTGTCGAATTTGGTATTTTTGGAGGGATGCTAGAAACTTCATATCTAGGTTATGGGATTTTGTTATTGACTCTTTATTGATATTATTGAGTTAATTATGCCTAGATATCGTGGTTTCGGAGTCGGATTCTAGAGGAAAGGCGGTATTTGAGGGTTGAATGCTATTCTTTCGACCGAGGTAAGTGTTTGATCTAACTTTGGCTTGAGGGAATAGGATTAGAGTATTGTTTTGCTAATTGCTAAATGTTGAGTACGGTGTATAGGCATGGTGACGAGTATCTATACACTGGTGTCTAGCATGACCGTGAGTCCTTACTTGTACGTAATCTGATTTTTGTTGCGACTCTTCCATGCTTAATTGATGAATTCTATGTAATGTGAAGAGTAAGGAGACTAATTATGAATTGTAAATTCTTTGTAGCGTTGGCTCGAACGATAAAATGACTATTGAGTAAGAAATGAAAGAAAAAGAAAGAGATATGATTAATCCCTTGCCGGGTTGGTTTGAGTATATTGATTATCTCCCCTGCCGGGATGTGAAGGTTATTGTTGTTGCTCCCTTACCGGGATTTAGCTGTTTACTTGTGTTTTTCCCTTGCCGAGACATTTCTTATTATTTGTTTGTCCCCTCGCCCCATTTGGTTCTGATTACTGTTTGGGTGAGGAAGAGTGATAATGCACGAAGGGTCATTCCGTGCCATGTTTGATTATATTTGCACGAAGGGTCATTCCGTGCCATGTTTTGATTATATTTGCACGAAGGGTCATTCCGTACCATGTTTTGATTATTTATGCACGAAGGAACATTCCGTGCTCTAATTTGATTACAATTGCACGAAGGATCATTCCGTGCCATGATATGAGAGTTATGTGAGGGAAAGCACGAAGGTTGATGCCGTGCACTCTATTTGATTGCTTTTGGTGAGAATGAGAGTAAAAGCACGAAGGTTGATGCCGTGCAATTGTTAATTTTCCTGCTCTCATTATTTATTGTTATTGCCCTGCTTCTTACTTAAATTGTTGACCTTATATCCGGAATGTACCTCCCCCATAGTATGCTCCCCTCCCTCTTAACTGTTTAATTTATGTATTATTTCCTTTTATTGCATATATATACATTGAACTGCACAGGTTAATTTGGTAGTCTTGTCTAGCCTCGTCACTACTTCGCCGGGGTTAGGCCAGGCACTTACCAGCACATGGGGTCGGTTGTGCTAATGCTACACTTCTGTGCTCTTTTGCACAGATCACGGTACCGGAGCAACTTTTGGGCCCCAGCAGTAGGATATTGATCGGGAGCTGACTTCAGTCCAGGGACTTTCGAGGTATCCTAGCTGACGTTCGCAGGCCGGAGTCCCTTCTATGTTATAGTTTGTTTTCCTTGTACCGAGACAAACATTGATGTATTTCTATTCAGACTTGTTTTTAGCACTCCTTAGTAGTTCGTGAGTTAGCGACACCAGTCTTGGGTAGAGAAATGTTAAACTTCCGCATTTTGGATTTTCAGTTATCTATGTTTTAAAGACTTCCGCTTTCATTTAAATGACTCATATTATTATTATTGTTGGGATGTTATCAGAAAATGTTTAAATGCTTGGCTTGCCTAGCTCCGATAGTAGGCGCCATCACGACCCCCGATGGTGGGATATCCGGATCGTGACATTGAATTACACCAACAGCTCTCCTAACTAAAGTAATTTCATCTCTAAATAATTCAAGGCCACTCTTCACAATCAAGTTATAAATATGACATGCACATCTAACATGAAATATTTCAGGAATTGGTGGGTGTAGATGCAATTTTAATATTGTAATAGCAGCAGTGTTGTTAGAAGCATTATCAAATGACATACACAAAACTTTTTCTGCAAGATTATAAAATATAGCAACTTCATGTATAGTATTACTTATAAATGCACCAGTATGACTTTGATCTTCATCATATTTAAAAGCAATAATACGTTTTTGCATACAAAAATTATCATCTATCCAATGGCATGTAACAGTCAAATAATCATTTCCATTCACAGCACGATTAGAAGTAAGAGAAACTTTACAAGGAAGACTTGCGAACAAATAACGTATATATGTCTGATATTGTCCAAAAAGCCTAAAGATATCAGCTCTACAAGTACTTCTAGGAATACCTTTAAACATAGGGTTATAAATTCTTTGAATATAAGTAACAAGATACGGTGAAGAAGCAAAATTAAAAGGTAAACAACCTAAAACAATCATTTTAGCTAATTCTTCCCGATCTTTCTTAATATCGTATTTACCAAATAACCCCCCAATACTCGGGTTAAGTTTTTGTTGCCCAGATTCCTCATCTACTCCCCAATCAAGAGGGTGTTTCTCTTCCATATGCCCACGAAGTTGACCCGTTCCCCCTCCTTTACCGGGCTCATGTTTATAATGTTCACTACAAATTTTATATTTTACATAATTTTTTTGATCTTCTAGTCTTTCAAAAAACATCCAACACTTACTTCTTAATCGTCGATTCTTCTTAATAGGGAGAGGAGGCCTACTTGTTGCACCCCTAACATTTTGAGTTGACTAGCATTACTAGGTGTAGGTGGTGGTGTTTCATATTATCGTGTGATTGAATATCATCTAACAAAGCATCTAAATCATCATCTATACCATAATTTTCTTGCATTCGATCATAATCTACATTTACATTCTCAGATGAACTTTCAGAAATATGTGTAAAGCTACTAGAAGAACCAAAACCTCTTGTTCTTTTTGAAGTTTTCTTACTACCACCTCTACTAGTGCACGCTTTTTGGTCGCTCTAAGTAAATCCATTATATAAATTAAAGTAAGAAATTAAATTAGGAAATTAAAGTAAGAAATTAAATTAAGAAACTAAATTAAGAAACTAAATTAATAATTCTAAACAATAAAATAAGTATACACCAAATAAGAGAAAGAGATGGAACGAGTGTACCGGGATTCTTTATGCCGCACTAATTTTGAATCTTTTGATATCAAAATCCAAACTTCAATTGATAGACCGAAACTTGATAGTTGATAATACTTGAATACTTGATAGTTGATACCACACTTCACTTGAATAATTGATATTTGATAATAATAATTTTGTAATGGCTAAACTAAATAATTGATGAAACTTGAAATAATAAATAATTGAGAATTTGAGATTTGAGAATTAAGAACTATAATATCAAGAGAGAATTGAGAGTTTGAGACTTGAGAGAATTAGAGTAGTAAGAGAGTAGTGAATTTGTGAGAAAAAATGAAGAAGAACGGGGGCTATTTATAGATTTAGGGGTGGGAGGGCTATATTATTAATGGGGGGCCGAAATTGGCCATTTCTGCAATTTCTGGCCGTTCCCAAACGGTCATTTCTCAATTTGACCGTTGGGAACGGTCCAATTTAATTAAAAAAAAATTCAAACGGTAACCGGGCTGCAGCCCGTGTAACCGTGTTCAACCCGTTAAGAGATTTCGGGTTCAACGGGTTCGGGTCACCGTTAAGCTAAACGTGAACGTACACAACCCGCCCCCGTCCCAACCCGTCCCAATATGAACAGTAGCGGGCTGAACCGGGCTGACCCGGGTTGAAGCAGCTGAAAACGGGTCAGCCCGGCCCGATTAACACTTTTATCCTGAACCTGTGGGCAACACCAACACTAGCGCCGTAGTCAAAGCAGTCTTGAGCTTTTGAAAGCTTAACTCACACTCATCTGACTAACTGAATGGAACACCTTTTTGAGTCAATTTTGTCAACGGGCTTGCTATAGATAAAAACCCGTCCACGAACCGACGATAATAAATTGCCAAACCCAGATAACTCTGTATCTCTGTAACTGAAGTAGGTCTAGGCCAGTTCTGAACTACCTTAATCTTCTTAGGATCCACCTTTATGCCTTCTGCCGATACAACATGCCCCAAAAAGGCAACTGAGTTTATCCAAAACTCGCATTTTGAAAATTTGTCATATAATTGATTATTCTTCAAGTATAAAGCACAATCTGAAGATCTTGTTCATGATCCTCTTGACTGCAGGAGTAAATCAAGATGTGAGCAATGAATACAACCACAAATGAATCCAGGTATGGCTTGAACACTCGATTCATCAAATCCATAAATGATTCTGGGGCTTTTGTCAGCCCAAATGACATCACTAGGAATTCATAATGCCTATACCGAGTCCAAAAAGCTGTCTTAGGGACATCAGATGCAAGCCAGACCTCAAGTCAATCTTCAAAAATACCTTGGCATCCTGAAGTTGATCAAATAAATCATTAATTCTTGGCAACGGATTATCTGATCTTGATTGTGACCTTGTTCAACTACCGATAATCTATACACATCAGCATAGAGCCATCTTTCTTCTTTACAAATAATACCGGTGCACCCAGGGTGAGACACTGGCTCTAATGAATCCCTGATCAAGCAAGTCTTGTAACTGCTCCGTCAATTCTTTCAACTCTGGCGGGGCCATACGATATGGCGGAATAGAAATGGGCTGAGCGCCCGGAGCCAAATCAATATAAAAGTCAATATCTCTATCGGGTGGCACCCCCACTAGATTTGCAGGAAAGAATTCTGGAAATTCACGAACAACTGGGACTGAGTCCATAGAAGGAACATCCGCACTGGGATAACGAATATAAGCCAAATAGGCTAGACATTTCTTCTCGACCATAAGCCGAGCCTTCATATAAGAAATAACCCTGCTGGTAGAGTGATCAGGAGTCCCTTTCCACTCCAATCGAGGTAACCCTGGCATGGCTAAGGTCACCGTCTTGGCATGACAATCCAATATAGCATGATAAGGTGACAACCAATCCATACCCGATATGACGTCAAAATCTACCATGTCGAGGAGTAGAAGATCCACACTAGTCGCAAGACTCCCAATAGTAACCACACACAAACGATATACATGATCTACCACAACAGAATCTCCCACCGGTGTGGACACAAATACAGACGCACTCGGAGAATCACGGAGCACAATCAAATATGAAGCAAAGTAGGAGGTACATAGGAGTAAGTAGACCCCAGATCGAATAGAACAGAGGCATCTCTATAGCAAACTGGAACAATACTTGTGATCATGGCGTCGGATGACTCGGCCTCAGGCCTAGCTGGGAAAGCATAGAATCGGGGGTGGGCCCCACCAATATGAAGTACATCTCTCTAGGATAGGCCATAGCTGGCTGGCCTCCATCTCTAACAGTCTGACCTCCACCTCTAGTAGTCTGACCTCCACCTCTAACAGTCTAACCCCTGCCCCTAGCTGGTCGGGCGGCCGGTGGAGAAACCGGTGCCGATATGATGGCATGAGAATTCTGCTTGAGATTTGTTGCTCAACAACCTAGGGCAATGCCTCCTGATGGGACCAATGTTCCCACACTCATAACAACCATCATGCTATCATGGCTGCTGAAGCTGAAGCTGATCCGGACGGGTCGGATAACTACCGTAGTGACTCTGAAGTGGTGGTGCACTGATAGGAGCTGAATGTGCACTGTATGCTGGCTACCCAGGGTAAGGAATATAAGGACCATGAATCCCTGAAGCACCGTGAGAAGTCTGAAGTGCTGAATAAAATGGCATGGGAGGATGACCCCTACCATAAGTACTCCTGCCTCCAGATGAGGCACCTCTAAAATTACCGGAATGACGAGGCCTCTTATCTGACACTGGCCCTCTCTCCTGTGAAAGAACCATCTCAATACGCTTGGCGACATTAGAGCCGTCTGAAAACAAATCTCACTCCCAATCTCCTTAGCCATTTGTAACTTGATAGGTTGAACGAGTCCATCAATGAACCTCCTAACCCTCTCTTTCTCGGTAGGAAGCAGAAGAATAGCATGATGGGATAAATCCACAAAGCGGGTCTCATATTGTGTGACCGACATACTGCCCTGCTGGAGACTCTCAAACTGTTTGCGGTAATTCTCCCTCAATGTTATAGGAAGGAACTTCTCCAGAAATAGCTGCGAGAACTGCTCCCAAGTAAGTGCAGGCGAGCCAAATAGTCTAGTAAATACATAATCAGTCCACCACCTCTTGGCGGAACCACTCATCTAAAACACAACAAAATCAACTCCATTGTTTTCCACTATTCCCATGTTCTGCAATACCTCATAGCAGCGGTCAAGAAAATCCTGTGGGTCCTCAGAAGGTGTACCACTGAACTGGATTCAAAATAGCTTGGTAAACTTGTCCAACCTCAACAAAGCCTCAGAAGACAAAGCAGGCCTATCACCGGCCTGTGCCGCAACAACTGGCTGAACTATCCCAACTGGATAGGCTACTGGAGCCTGATACTGGGGAGATGTCTACCCCAGAGCGAGAGTAGTGGGAGTTTGTGCTCCTCCCCCAGCTTGTGAGGCGGCTGGTGCTACTGGAAATATACCATTTTGGGCCACACCCTCCATAAGACTCACCAAACGGACTAGAGCATCCTGAAGCACTAGAGTAGCTATGAATCCTTCCGGGACCTGAACTGGTCCAACAGGTACCGTCTGAGCTGGAACCTCCGCTTTCAAATCCATCTGAGGTTCTACAACAGGTGTTGCTGCTCGAGCTCTAGATTGAGCTCTGCCTCTGCCTCTGTCTCTACCTTTGGCGCGACGTCGGCCTCGGCCTCTACCCCTAGTCGTAGCTATCACTGGGGACTCTAGCTCCTGTCGGTGGTTGATGTAGAACGTATTCTCACCATCCGCGAGAGAACAAGAATAGAAGAGTTCAATCGTCAATAATAGAATAAATCGCACGACAGAGTATAATAGAAGTGAAATTGTTCCTAAACTCCATAGCCTCCGGAAAATAAGTACAGACGTCTCCGTACCGATCCTTCAGACTCTACTAAGCTTGCTCGTGACTCGTGAGACCTAAGTAACCTAGTGCTCTGATACCAACTTGTCACGACCCGAAATTCTCACCTTTCGGACGGTGATGGCGCCTAACATTTCACTTACTAGGCAAGCCAACGATAGAATAATATTAGCCATTTTAAACCATTTTAATTTAATTATTAACAAGGAAACAAATGTGGAAATAAATTCTGAAATAAATAAATTAATCCTTAATAATAGCGATGTTTAAATACCATCCCAGAACTGGTGTCACAAGTGCACGAGCTACTAGAATAATACACATAAAGGTCTGGACGAAAATAAAGTTGTTTGAAAGAAAATACAGAGTCGAGATAAATAGAAGGGGACTCAGAGCTGCGAACGTCGTGCAGCTATACCTCAAGTCTCCTATGGGTAGCTGAATCCGAGCAAATCTACTGTGCGGCGCTTGGATCAACTCCGGTATCTGCACAAGAAGTGCAGAGTGTAGTATGAGTACAATCGACCCCATATACCCAGTAAGTGTCGAGCCTAACCTCGACGAAGTAGTGACGATGCTAAGGCAGGTCACTTACCTTAATAATAATAATAATAATAATAATAATAATAATAATAATAATAATAATAATAATAATAATAATAATAGGAAAACATGAATACAAATTAAACAGATTAGTCATTTTAGCAATCGAGCCAACTCGGCTGTCATAACCAATTATTATTTCAATCAATTTTCGTTGCGGCGTGCAACCTGATCCCACAATGGTGTTATGACATTCCGAGAAATTTTATTGACGTACTTCTCATGTACTGCATTCATTTACATTGACCCATGACCAGATGGCGTTATATACGCGTATATATGTATATTATATGTGCATGGGATATGGAAAAAGGTTACGGTGTTATATGCGCACTACCACCTGATCAGCTGGTAGACGTTGATGATTTTGCCCACAGTGGCCAAGATGATATGATGGGATGCCCTCAGAGGCTTGATGATGTTATGAACACATATACCTATGCATGACATGACATTTATACGCATATGCATGGCATTATAAATATTAATAATTCACAGAGTTATTCAAACTTACATGTTGAGTCTTTTACTCCATGTTTCTCTTATGTCTATTATTTACTGATATTCATTCCTTACATACTCGGTACATTATTTGTGCTAACGTCACTTTTGCATGGGGACGCTGCGTTTCATGCCCGCAAGTCCCGATAGACAGGTTGAGAGTCCTCAAAGTAGGCTATCAGCTCAGTGGAAGGTGTTGGTGCGCTCCATTTGCTCCGGAGTTACTTATTTGGTCAGTATGAATAGGACGTATATTGATTAGTATGGCGGGGCCCTGTCACGACCTTTATGACATTTATGTACTCTTAGAGGCTTGTAGACATATGTCGAGTACGCGAAAGATTGTATGGCCTTGTCGGACTATGTTCAGTGTACGAGTGATCTTTTTGGTCTTATAGGCCAGTATGTCATACGTATAAGTTTGTATCCCCTCATGCTTTACTCCGGTTCATTTACCTATGATAGAATGATACGAAAGATATGTTACGTTGGTACTCGGTTGAGTAACGTACCGGGTGCCCCGCAGCCCATCGGTTTGGGTCGTGACAAGAGCCAAGTTGAGATCGAAATTTAGTAATTTTGGTATGGTTGGACTCTCCGTTAAACGGGGGTTCGAATTTCGTAACTTTTGTGATTTTCGAGACGTGGGCCCCGGGGTTGACTTTGAGTTGACTTTTGGCATTGATTAAGAACTTAACAGTTTCATATGGAATTAATTCTATAGCTTTTGTTGATACTACTACGTTATTTTGACTATTCGAGCCTTCCGGAGGGCGATACGCGTGGGAAGGGGTTACTAGCAGAGTGATTTGATTGCTGGAGGTAAGTATCTTATTTAAACTCGGTTCAGGCACTAGTTGCCTGAATTATTTTGATAGCTACGTGTTATTGTGTACACACATGCGTGGGAATGTACCCATGTGTGGGCACCGGGATTCATATATTCATGTTCGGATTGTGTTCGGGCTATTATAAGCCTCGAATTGGTTGTTAAGCTTAAAAGCTATGATATATTTCGTGTTATAACAGTTTATGTGATCTATTTGAGCCATGCTGAGGCTACATAGAGGTTTAAATAGTTGAACAAACTTAATAAATGCTTTTCAGTGATGAAATTGCCAATTTGAGCTACGATGGCACACTTTGCAAAGGCCTACACTTTAGCATGTAATTTGTACCGGTCCATGAGCATGAGAAACTTATTTCATTTATCACATACATGTATACTTGCTTAATTGCTCCTGTATGATATGTTTGGACTGGAGGCCTGTGGCTATGCCGGACGGATTATATTATTGGCACGTGAGTTGTCCGTGCGAATCCATCTATTGATATTATTGGCACGTCAGTTGTCCGTGCATCATGTGAGTTGTCTGTGCGGAACCATCTATTGATATTATTGGCCTGTGAGTTATCCGTGCGGACCCATATATTGAAATATATTGACATGTGAGTTGTTCGTGTCACATGTGAGTTGTCCGTGTCACACATGAGTTGTCCGTGCAAATTTTATTGTTGGCACGTGAGTTGTCCATGCAGCACGTGAATTGTCCGCGCCGTGTGTGGAATTTGCATTTCTTTGATCATCTGTCTGATCTAATTGTTTCCTTCCTCTACATGCCATGATATTGTTTTGGTGCTAGTTTAAAAGATGAAACTGCACATGTGGCAGCTAGTATCATTAATAATTTATGCTTTTTTTACCTTGTCGTGTTTACTTATGATACTTATTGAGTTAGTTGTACTCATACTACACTCTGCACTTCATATGTAGATCTAGGTACTTCTAGACACGGGGTTGCTTGTGTTGGATCTAGATCAATTCGGAGACTATCGAGGTAGCTGCTTGGCGTCCGTAGACCTTGACTTTCCTCCTTTATCTTTCAGTTATATATATATATATATATATACACCTACCTTCCTAGACAGTGTTTCAGCAGTGAGACCATGTTTTGGTATAGATGCTCATGTACTTAGTGACACCCAGATTTTTTGGGGAAGTTGTATCGAATCACACTATTTGCGTATCGGTGTTTATAGGACCTTACTTTTAAACTTATCCTGATATGGTTTTAAATTCTAAACATGCGTGGTTTATTGTGATTGTCAGCTTGCCTAGTATTGTGATTGGGGGTGTGCATTCGATTTATCGATTCAATTTTGACCCTTATCGATAATTATTTATCGATTATCGATTTGTACATATGCTTATCGTTATCGTTTCAATAAGGTTTTGATTTTTTCGATTTCGATTTATCGATTTTTGGGGCTTATCGATTCAGTTATCGATTACACCAATAAGAAAATTTGTGGGATTCCACGGAAAGTATATCGCTTTAAACACGCCTAACTAATATGGACAAAAAGAAGCTAAAATAAGACGAACACCGTTTATAACATAAAAATTGTGTCAACAAGCACATGCAACGAAACTAAAGTAAGGGATCAAATGTATGCCACCAACACTCCAACGGTATTAAAAAAAAAAACGAAACAAAATACATCATCACGGCTAATTTTGTTCTCCATTAATTTGAACTTCATTCCCTTGAGCTTTAAATATGATCATTCCTTAAATGTGGTAGAGGAAATAATAGGGTTAGGGACTTAGGGTAAAAGAAAGGGTATTATAGAATAAGGGTAAAAAAAAATTATCTTTTTAGTATATCTTATCGGTTTATCGATAAACCGATAACCGAAGAGGACAAAATCGAAATCGAAATCGAAATCGATAACTCGATAAGGAAAATTTTGAAACTGAAATCGAAATCGATAAATCGATAAACCGATAACAAATAATTGATTCAATTTATCGATAAACCGATTCGAATGTACACCCCTAATTATGATAGACGCCATCACGACATGTGAAATTTGGGTTGTAACATAATTGTATAGTTTTTTTTGTAGCACTTTTGTTACAAAATAACACCAAAAATCAATATGGAGCTAATTAGCTCGAGGTATGTACATATGCCAGTGTAAAGTAAAAATTAATCCAATTCGAAGAGAATAAGAAATGAAGGAGGAAGTCATTTAAGTGCATAACATTCATTTGTTATAATTCAACTAATTTGCCGAAAAAATAGCATAATGTTTGGAATTATGCCATAATAATTATTGACATAGAAAAGGGTTGCTCCGAAGATTTACTTACCATTGTAAAGAGTCGTAGGAGTAATTATTAAAAATATACTTATTATATATGCAATATGAATAACATTTGAGGTCCTATATTTTTAGGGCCTAAAGCCAAGGCTTTAGTTTCCCTTGAGGTTGAGCTGGCCCTGCTTGCCCGAATCATATCAGCTTTACTTTTCACATTTTGTCCACCACGAAAACCACACCTACCTTGCCCCCCACCTCGTATATTTTCGTTCCTAATCTTACGTACGGTCACATATGCATCTAAGCAAAAATATTTTACTGTTAATAAGAAAGTTAAAACAAGAAAGAATGTAGAGCCTCCCCTCCCCCACAAGCGCTCACAAATAAAAAGATTTTTACATAGTATAACTATCTCCTAAAATAGTAACTGAAAAATATACATATTTTATATATTTGATTGGCGATTAATGAAGTCATCATAGTCTTAAATCATATTTCCCCTTTTTCTTAGTTTCTTTTATTTATTCTTCATTTTCTCATGTAAATCCTTTTTCCCTTGAACCATAAACCACACGATCCCCCCCCCCCCCCCCCCCAACAACCCCAAACCCAACGAAAAAAAAACCCCAAAGCACAAAACCCTGATTAACATCTAAAACCTCAGGACTTTCGCACACTCCTACTACTTCCACCTTTCTTTCTCCGGCCGCTCTGCAAGTGAGGACGGTGGTGGTATTCAAAGATGGAGTACGTTAATCCGGAAGGTCTTCGCTTAGATGGTCGCCGTCCCATGGAGGTTTCTCTCATTACACTTACACCTCTATTCACTCACATAATTTCCGTTCTTTTTATTTTAACTTTCATTGTGTTTTTGATTTGACTCGTTATGTACCACTATGTGGCAATTTTACTTTCAGATGAGACAAATTCGTGCTGAAATAGGGGTTGTCTCAAGAGCTGATGGGTAACCACAACACTTCTTTCTACCACCATTAATGTTTATAGGTTAAATATAACCACTGTTTTTCTCTTGAACCATGTATACATATTCAAATAAGAAACAAAGAAAAAAGACTTTGAGAAGTTTATATATACAATAAACCGTGAGTAATTTATTCGGTGTTTGTACCAAAACATTAGATGCATGACATGTGTATTTTAAATGAAGTTCTATCCGGTGTTTGGTGCAAACATGTGTAGGTTTTTTCTGAACATTTTGGATCCTCTTTTGATGCTGCGTCTTTTTTTATTTGAAACTGAATTTGTTTAATCCGATTATTTGCAGTTCTGCTTCTTTTGAAATGGGTAATACCAAAGTCATTGCTGCAGTTTATGGTCCTAGGGAGGTAAAGTTCACGTCACACTTAACCTGCCGATTCTACCCTTATTTGGATTGTGAAACAACTAAAATTGTTGTTTCTTGTTTGTTTGCTTTATTGTCAAGGAGAAGTAATGGTTATGGCCTTTGAACTGAAAAATAAAGGAGGGAAGTCGATCATGTAAAATAGCAGTTTGTATGACATTGTCTTACACGGTGGAGGGAATGTGGCTTGGTAAAACAAGAAATATTTGATGGGTTGTTCTGCTGACTTTTCAAATGTGGGGTGGCGGAAGAGAGGAATAGATAATTCTTTTGTGTGGATAATGTCATGGACTGTTCAGTAGCTTAGTCTTTGCAGTAATTTTACTAAGAAACCTGGTTAAACGGTTCTTCATTGATAGGCATGAAAATGGCTAGGGTAGGATGGTTTTGGAGCAGAGAAGCATTACCCCCACCAAAAGTCTGCTCCGTCGCAATAAACATCCCCAAAGGAAACGGAGGAAGAATGTACAATCGATGTTTTATATTGTTTAAAAGTCAAAAAAAGCATCATATTGAGATGCAAACTGGATAGATATCCATATGCTGGTGTATATGCACATCTACGAAAATATCTAATCACAACCACTGTGATCAATGATGACAATGATGATCTTAGTTTTGCTCTGTAAAAGCCTAAAAGGTTCATTCAATTGACTCTAATGTTAGTTTCATTATTCAGGTCCAGAACAGGAGCCAACAGATCAATGACCAGGCGCTGGTAAATTACCTTTCATGATGAATTATTAGAGTGTAAGATGTATCACCTTAAAAAGTGAGATGATATGATCTTTTCATTGGCTCTCTTTTAGGTACGATGCGAATATAGCATGGCTAATTTCAGCACTGGTGATCGCCGAAGAAAAAATAAGGGTGACAGGTGATTCTATGTTATGTTATAAGTCCTTCCTTCTGCTTTTTGTGTGTTTTCATCCATACGATGATATCATCTGCTCTGCTGTCAGTTCCATTATAGAAAAAAATTTGATGCATGCTTGTAAATTTAATGGACAATATCGTATAAAACTGGTGGCAGAAGAACAGTTATCCCGGCTTTGGACTGAAGTACAAAAGATGGAGGGCATGATAGAATATTAATGGTTATTGGATGGATAAGAAGAATTATACTATAACCAAATGGAAGACTTTCGGACTGTTCAGGCACTGGTCCAGCGATGAAAGGTGTTGCTAGGATACTAGGATAGTAACTGTCGTCATAGTAGAAAAAGAAGCAAAGTTCTAGGAATACTTATAGTGCCCAAGAATAACCCTTTATCATAAGACTGCAAAAGGCAGCAAAAAAACAAATTTTACACAGACAATGTAAATAGTATCTAAGAATTATATTACGTGAAGTCTTAGCTTATTATCTATGATTACCCACAATTAACTAAGAAGCAGAGTTTATTCGATCTGTGTGACTTATGGTTATATGATGTCAGTTTGATGATAGCTTTGTTTTCCATTTGTAGGAGATCCACAGAGATATCTCTTGTTATTCGCCAGACAATGGAAGCTTGCATATTGACACACTTAATGCCTCGCTCTCAGGTTCGAGTCCTCTTAACATCATTAACTTGAATAAGTAATGGAGGCTGACCTCCATTTACAATTTCTTGATATTTTGCTTTTCAGATAGACATTTTTGTCCAAGTTCTCCAAGCAGATGGAGGTAAGCAGAACACTTTAGAGGGTTGATGTTAAATTACATTTCAGTGACATATTGTTTTCGTCCAGAATCAATCAGAATAGGTATTTAGTTGTCTCGTGCCACGTGCAGCCCATATAATGCAGTTCGTCTATTTTGTTTGCCCTCTAGAAGTGTAGTCCAACTAAGTTTAGTGCATTATTTAGGTACAAGATCAGCATGCATAAATGCTGCCACGCTGGCTCTAGCTGATGCTGGGATTCCCATGCGTGATCTTGTCACATCGTGCAGTGCTGGATACCTGAACAGCACGCCTCTTCTTGGTAAATTAATTTTGTAATTTTTAGTTGATTTTCCGGTTCTTTATTTCTAACTGATTTTCAGTCTTTTCCAGTATTGATATGTGAATGATCTAGTTGAGATTACTTGTTAAACAGATCTAAACTACTTGGAAGACAGTGCTGGAGGCCCTGATGTCACCATAGGAATTTTACCTAAGTTGGACAAAGTGACCCTTCTGCAGGTTTGTTAACTCCTTATTGGCAGTAACGATTGAAATAAGGTATCCAAAGTACATTCTTTTTCTCCTGGCGAATCAATGAATAACCTTCTTGGTGCAGATGGATGCTAAACTACCAATAGATACATTTGAAACTGTCATGCAATTAGCAGTTGAAGGCTGCAAAGCAGTGGAAAGCTATATCCGGGAAGTAAGACTGATAACTCATTGCGTTCTTCCTGGCTTCATATAATTGTTCCGATAAAAGCTTCTACATCAGCATCTCTTATTGCTCTTTTTTCAGATATTATTGGAAAACACCAAGAAGTTGGAGATTCGCCGAGGTTTATAGTTTTTAATAGTTCGAGGAGCTTTTATTGAGTTTTTGGTAAGATGTTAATCTTCCTAATTATAATGCTGACGAACATTCTGGTGAAGATTGCTAATGCTTTCCTCGAGGAAAATGAGAAGCAAAGAAAATTTGTGAGAACTCTATTGCCTGTTTCTTTCATGTCACTCGTGAAGCATTAGGAGGAAAAGACACGTTCCATCTCTTCCTTCTCTCTTTTTCCCGGGGGTGGGGCTGAGGTGGGTGTTGGTGGTGGGGGTTGAGGTTGTGGTTCGGGAGGCTAAGAGCGGCTTTTAGAATTGGAATTAGGTTCAGTCAAGCACCATGAGAAACGAATGTATTTGTTACAAATAATTGAAGATCGGCGAGGAAAACCTTATACTATACTTCTGAGAAATAATAAATATTGCAATGAGTACAAAATACAGGGCTAGACTAACAAGTCATTTAATTAGTCCAATGGAGAAAGATAATATGTAGCAAAATCTTTTTTCATAGAAAAACGATAGGTCATCATGTTTTGTAATCTTCTAGCATAAACTTGTAATCTTCAGGTTTGACATAGCAAAATGGCGTCTCAAAATTTTTTCTGCTTGCGTTTCTGGAGTTGCATTTAAGTGGAAATAAAGTATATGAAAACAGGCAGCCGCTCGGGCTACAATAATTTAAGCCAAACTAAGCAAGTGCAATTTTTATACATAATATAATTCTTGTTCCTTCTCTGTGTGATACAAAGCCTTAGGTGTGGCTTTTCCGATTTAATTGTTGTAAAGCAGGAGGCACTAATCTATGCAGATTCTTTGACCCCCAGTTTATTCTTATTGTTTCCAGTTTGCTATAAATGCCAAAAGACAAAATGGGATCCTGGTTGAATCTCTCTAAACAATGGTGGATCAAAAAGTTAACCGTACAAATCTGCGAGAGCCTGTGGAGAGATGATCTTCCCTAGTGTTTTTAATTCTTTTCTAGTGTGGTTGTATTATGATGTGCGGTTAAGTTAATTTGGTGGAACTGTATCGAAGAAGCTTTTGGTATGGTAGACCATGGGAGAATCACATTGGTCAGAATTAAGCATTTGATGGATCAATAACCGTTCACTTTCATGATCAACGCCAGTAGACTAATAGATAAGGCTAAATAACTTTTCTTTTGTGTATTAATCGCAACATTCAAACAAGGATACAGTGGCAATCACGGGGGAAGCTATGCTATTTATACTCAAAAAACACCAAAAAGTCCAAAACGATATTAAGTCACGAAGACAGTATCATTTGCGCAAACCTGAAATTACTAATGCCAATGCAAACTTTAATCTGCGAAAACCTCTCTTTCAAAAGATAAAACACCAAACAGCCATTCCAAAAAACAATAGGCTTTGGCGGTTCATAACAGCGGTTTAATGACTCTAAATGTATCACACATCATCATTAACAAGTAAATAAACCTAGTATAGAGTTTGCAGTCCCTCCGTAAGCTGCTGAGCCTTTTACTAAAATGCTTTTGCCCAGACTTTGAAGGATTAAAGATCACAAAAACTCGATGGCACGACCACAAGCTCTACACGACCAGTCCATTCCTCTCCTGGCTTCAATGTGATGGGTTTCTCTATCGCTGCCCCATCAACACAAAGCATCTGCTTGTACTCATCGTCACCAAAATCCGCCATTGCTTTGGATTTCTTATCCCATGGATTCCACACCACTGTGAAAAGACAGAGCAACAGATACCAAAAGGTTTTAGCTATGCAAATTAGAGTTGGTAAAATCTTTCATGCTTCTTTGGCAACTTCTACTATCACGCTATAATGCACAAAACGTTTCTAGAATACTACAAATTAACTTGTGATGTCTTAAATCCTTGTATTGATGCTACATGCCTTGCATAATTGTTGCCAACAGAGAAGTACCTCTCTCTCGGGATTACAGAAATGAGCAGGTTTGTTAAGAGAAGAATAAATGACTCGAAGATACTAAAGTAGAATCAAGGTAAAAATATCGCCTTAAGGGTGCAGCACATGTTAATGGATACTTCCATTTGAGGACATTTTCTTTCTCCATGTTAAATTGAGATACTTACCAGTATCTGGCAATCCTTCCTTCCTTATCAGATATGTTCGTTTCCTTTCATGATCAAGAACAGCAATACGATTTGGAGAACTAACATAGACTCTGTCGATCTGCAAGAAACATGAATACTTCTTAATCTCACAAGCCAAAAGAAAAGGAACACCTTACAGTTGAACGAACGGATTGATTTATCTCATTTATAAAGGTAGAATTAATGCCTTCAATTCTGAAAGATAAGGTGAACACCGAGTATTTCAACTTCTTCCTAATAAATTCAGAAAAAAATCATAAGATGTAAAGCATCGTTGCTCCGAGTAGGTTGAGGAGAGACTGCAAAGTAAATGCCTAGATAATTAGCTTTAGAGCAATATTCCAGAATCAATGCTTCTTTGTTCAATTTAGAATTAATCTACTAATCTTTGGTAATGCAAAAGCACAAATGAATGACCTCTTATTTTTTTGATGACCAAAAGAATCACCTCTTATCTGTCTTAGGGCGCGTTGTAAGGGTCCAAGATTGTTAAATACCCAGGAAAAGGTCTTTTATTGAGTCACTCTTGAAGCTATCTTACAAATGCAACCACGATTGATGACATTTCATCTCTCATCTATAAGACTATAACCACAAAGTTTTGAGATGATGTAGGTTGCATTGAAAAATATACCTCAGATTCAAAAGTTATAGCATCTCCTTGTTCTGTAAAGCGTTCTTTCTGGCACAGATTGTCTAGATAGTCCAGTGTTTCTAAACCTTCAATCCTTATTTCACTGTGAACAAGATTCATTTAACATTATACACAAAAAATATAATGACGACATAAAACAAAATGCCTCTCTGAAATTTGAACGGCTACAATATTTTTACAGAAAAAAGTACAAGATGTTGGGGAAGTGATAAAATGTTGAAAAACAGGACGTAATTAAATTCATGAATATGTTACAAAGAGCAGAGAGGTAACAACACACCTTATGTCTGAAACAGAGAAGTATGTATGATAAGCAAATGAGAAGCTGAATTGTTTGCCATTGATGTTTCTAACACGAGATATCAAGGATAAGCTTCCGTCTGATGCCAGCGAAACCCGAAGGCGAAACTCAAAACTAGAAATTAATAATGAAGAGACTCATCAGCAACTTCGAAAGCTATAACTGTCAGAAACCAAGTACGCAAAGAACTGACTTTAGACATGAAATAAAGTCAGAAGGTGAGATTCATTTCTCGCATGAAAGTACTTCGCTTTCATACCTATCTCTGAATTTTTTTTTTTTGACATCATGGTCACAACTCACAATAACCTAAATACTGTGACTCAGCAGAAAATAATCATGAGAGCTTCCAGTTTCGTGAAACTGAAAGCATCCAAATTAGCTTAATTTAATCATAGTTATTTATATAGCTGTTGTATTCATGATCAGATTCTCATGAAATCATTTTCAAATCCAAAGAGGATTCTGAGATATAAAGTCTAGATCCATTTTAAAACAATAGCAAATTTTGATAGGCAATGAATAGCTTTTGATTCAATATCCGAAGCTCCATACTGAAACCAACTAGAGTTTCAGATCATACCCGTGAGGCCAGAACTTCAGATCATCTTCTGAAGGTTTCAGCAGTAAGTCAATGAAAGATTTTCCTTGTGGGTCATATGAGTATAGAGATGGAGGGTCATCCTCAATGGTCCAGATTTTGTTTCTTGCAAATCCAAGTTGCTCAAGTGAACCACCATTTCCATACTGCAGCATATTTGAGATAATCAAACAAATTGTTGTAAAATAGTACTCATTTAAAGAAATTCAAGAAGATAGGCAGAATTACACATTCAGAGGTACCTGTGGAAAGCAAACAGAGATTCCTCCTCGTGTAGCTTTCGGAGACTTGAAGATGCTCTAGACATAAGGGCAAACGTAGAAACAGAATCAGCCCTCACACTTATTCAATTACAAATACTGGTTTTCGCAAAGCACATCGCATTACAAGTAAGCAATAGATGATGCAACTCATAATATCCTGCCTACATCAAACATCAAACTAAAATTGTAGGACAAAGCACACCCTCAACGAGTCAACTTTGTACAATTCTGCCAAGTCTTGTCTACAAGTAGATTACAACACTGGAAAAACTACTAGTTCCAATCTTTACACCGTAAAACAAGTGATAACTTAAAGAAACTTTTTAAAATAATAAAAAGTTAGAATTCAAAGAAAGCTCCAATCCTAGAAGCTTTCGAATCTCCGGCGCTAGACAATCCGTTTAATCATAAGAATTAACGGCTAGTAAAATGGAAAACCCCACCTTACTGCTGTTGAATAGGAGCTCTTCCCCTCTGTCATTCCGCCAAGAAGTAACTTGTCCTCCTTGCAAGCTCACCTGAATCAGAGGAAATTGTCAATAACCATGTGAGTGTGTGTGTTGGCGGGGGAGGTAAAGGTCCCATTCCAATCCAACCTACAGCAGTTTATAAAAACGTAAACGGGTATGTAATTGACGGGGGATTTTAAAGATGATTTCTTTCGTAAGTGATCTAACAGATGATATCAGAATCATAAATTCATTAGATCTAATTAATGTAAGAGAGAGTTTACAGAATCTAACCCGTAAAGAGGCACCCTGAGGGTTACGAAGCAAAACCTGATCAATCCCATTCCAATCTTTTGTTACTTCAATTGCTGCTGTATGATCCCAGACTGGTGCATACTGCCCCATTTTCAAATTGCACTTTGTTCCTTGGTTCACAATATCTCTAAAAAGAAGACTTGAAACCCTTGTTTTCTACTAGCAATGTATCGACAAATTCCTCCAGTATATTGGATTTATATCAGACTATCTTAGACACAATCCTTCCTGGAAGCTTGTAATCTAGTGATCCCAAAAATATAAAAGGTCTCAACCGTAATCTGCCTTTCTTACTCCGAACCTTGTCACAACCTCTCACATTCAATGTACATTTACTCAAATCTGACTTCTACTTTGCAACAACAAAAAGCAACATCAGCTTCTTAAGCTACCTCAAGAAACCAACAAAATTTGGCATTTGGCAACTGCATAGAAGCACTCAAATCCTAGCTAAATTCACGGTGAGGCATGTGATATTTACCTAAGCAAAAAGACAAGTAAACTTTTGTAAGTTAAAATGGACTAACAAACATACAAATAAAAGGAAAATTCAGTTTTGCTATGAACTTCAATAAAATATACCACAAAATTCTTAAAACAAGATAAAATCCCCAGTCCCCATTCAAATCTCAAGTTTCAAAATTTTCAACTAACAGTTTCAGTAAAATAAAAAAACCTAAAATCTCTAACAACCCATTTGGAAAAACTGAATAAAAGGTAGTGAATATGTACCTAATATTTCCAGAAATGTACAAAGGAAGCATTAAACTTACAAAGAAAGATAACCCCAGTTCAAGGAAGCAAGAAAATATGAATAAAATAAAGAAAAAACATAAAGATCTAGACTTTATTCAATGCACAGAGTAGGAATGGAGTATAATGCAAACAAGTAGAAAAAATAAGTTAACAGTGCATTAAATTAACAGCAATTAAGACATGAAACACTGAACAATAATTAAAGTATTAAACCTGGCTTAACAAGTAAAACTTGGAAACTTCGGAATAGCTCAAGTATAATACTTGCATTAACAATTAATGGGGTGAAGTAAAAATTGAAATTTTTTATTTCTGCGCAGGAAAGAGAGAGAGAGAGAGAGAGAGAGAGAGAGAGAGAGAGAGAGAGAGAGAGGAAGAAGAAAGGACGTGAAGATACGAAGAGGTACAAGTTGATGTACAAATGGGTCAAGATTTAGAAATAAAAAGGGAGGGATTTTCTTGGTCTGTAACAATTTAATACTATTCAATTAAATTATCAGACACATAAAAGTAAAAGAAATATAAAAAAGTAGAATTAATCAGAGATTGCATGAGGATGAGGTGGGTGCAAAGGTGTTTTAATTTTGAGTGAGGTCAGGGGGGAAAGAGGACAGATATATATAGTTGGCTATAATATGGAGGTGGGATCAAAGGTTCATGTGATAATTATAGTTGGCTATAATATGGAGGTGGGATCAAAGGTTCATGTGATAATTAATATTGTGTCTACCCATTTAATTTTAGAAACTTGAAAGGACTCCTCTTGTGACAATCAACACTATTTAAGACAAAAATATTATCGAACATTAAAATAGATCATTTCAAAAAATACTTACTCATATATGTGGATGCATTAAAACAGTAGTAACTGCCTAATATGTACGTATTTATTATGTAAATTTTTATTACTAGTTAACTTTTCACCCGAGTCTATCGATGATTTAAGTTCTTTGGGATAGTTTGGTACGCGGAGTAAATTATCTCGTAATCTCTGAATTAATTTATCTTACTTGAGAGGTACGATAAAATAATTTCAAATTTAACGAAATAGTATGGATATCCAGGATTCAGTCTGAAATTAATTTTATACTATGTTTGGTGTATTATATAAATTTGTCCTGGGATAAATTTATACCACAATTAAACAAAGTATAAATTTAATCCACACCTTATCCTGCGAACCAAACAATCCCTAGGGCTCAACATCTAAGGTTCTTAATATTGGATCCATTGTATTTTAAATTTTATGGATTTATATATATTACTCCTTATTTATTGTAATTTTAATAAATTTAACATATAAATTCATATACCATACCAAAAGTATTCAGTATTTTCGAGCACCTCATAGCTTTTTCGGGACGTCCGAAGATTCGATCATTTTTGTATGATTTCTCTTACACTGTCCTTTCCAATGGGTTTCGAAGATAAAAGTCCTTTATTGATTAGCCCATAATTGACCTAGGTAAAACCATGAACTCCATTAGATTATTCCTTCTGACAAGGAATAACTATAGTGATAATTTGATTCTTCGTCGTCATAGTATATAGGAGAGAAAATCAAATTTTTTCTTTTTTACAATAACTTTACAGAAAAAAAAAAGTAATAGGAGTAAGCTTGTGACACGTTCACTAAAAAAATTCGACCATTCCAATGCCTCCTTTCGCCATGCATAAACTAAACCAATAATTAAGACAAGCACGAAAATAAAAGCTTCTATAAAATACAGATACACCCAATACTCGAAACTCATTGCCCATGGATAATAATTTATTCTCCCATCTATATTTTTTTTGTATATATTTTATTTGGATTAGACTTGTAATGCCAATCCAACACAAGTCCTTTTTTTAAATATTTTTTATTGTTGTCAATTGAAATTTCTTTTTCTTTTTCTTTTTTCAATATTCAAGAGATATTGATAACACACATAGAGCTAATAGCATTTCATAACTAATTGATTGAGCAGTTGCCCGTAGACCACCTAAAAATAAATATTTATTATTTGGTCCATATTCCGACATAAGAAGTCCAAGGGGAGCAATACTTCAAAGGGAAATCCTGAAAAAAAAAACACCAATACTAAGATCGGCTAGAACAAGACGATCATACTGAATTGATACTATTTTTTGGAATAATTACCGGCCAAAAATATGTTTTAATTCCAAAAATACTAATTACTTTTGTAATGGCAATTGGAATGATATATTAACTCATGTTTATTCATTATCTATGGCACGCCAGATGTTCTAAAAATACAAGTTATATGGAGTTGAGTCAATTTATAGGTCTAAGATGTGAACAAAATTCGAAAAAAAAAAAAAAGAATTCTACCCCTTTTGGTTTTTCCTTCTTTACATATAAATTAGTGCATGTAAGGGGTTTAGATAAATTTGTTCCCTGGTACTGCTTTTATGATTTATCCCAATGAAAGTGGCGTTGTTATTATGTAAAGAGTGAAACAATTTTTTTCTTCAATTATTATTTTCAGTCTTTTACTACAAAAGTAATTAACACATTTTATGTAATTTATAAACTTATTTAAAAAAGGAATTAAAAATTCATGTTTGAATTTGCATTAAAAATATAGATGTTAAATCTTATACTCTGAAATCTGCCATTCTTATTAAATAAAGAGTTTAGGAAAAAAAATGAATAAAGTTCTCAGTAAATTTACTATTTGATGGAAGGGTTCTACCTTTTTTCTATTTCTGTACATTAGGTATCTTTAACAGACTCATTCTCCTATCAAATTAAGGTTTGAAGTCGTATGATTATTTAATTTGATCATACCCTTATTTTAACATGACGTTCTAAGCCCTAAGGAAAAGAAATAGAACGGAGTCCCCTCTTCTTAAATCAATTATGAAAGTCGTCTAAAAAACTTGTAATTTCTCAAAATTAATGAAAATTTAATTAAAAATAGTACATAATAGTTGTAAAGGACCATATAAGTAATATCAATTAGTTAAATTAAAGTTTAATTGTTAAAGTCACACTTACATGAGTCCGCGTGTATCAAAAGTTTTTAAAATTTGAATAGAGACTATTCTAGTTGTTCTCTTAATTTGTCTATTAAGTCAAATTTACTTTGTCGTACGACTAAAATGCATGTGAATGAAGCGAAATGGATACATTGGTTGATCATATACCAAGCCTCAATTAATTCATTAATTGATATTGATCAATTATAGGCAAAAAGAATACAATATATCTGTTCAGAGTAAAAGAAGTTGGAAAAAGGACGAAAGTTTGGAGCTAGGATGCAAATTTATAGTATTCAATATGAGTTCACGTGAATTTAGTAATTTTTGTCCAAACTCTATATTTGCATTATGAAATTTATTAAACATATAAGAATATTTATTTTGGAACTCAATTTGTTGGTTTGATTATCATATTATATTTTAATTTGAAATTGCTGTTAGGACTCATAAATTTTAAATCCGGAATCCGTCGAGGTTGATAACTAAAGAAAGCTAGCATCACAGAAACACACCATACGCCAATCGTTAACTTTATAAAAATATATGATGCGTTGTCTCTGCATGGTAGTCTCATAGTTTATCATGTGCTTCTCTAACTTTTGCCCATGAAATAACAGACATGATTGTTTCCTGATCTAAATAAGAAATACTTCTTTAGATTTGTGACATGTTCAATATAGAAACTTATACTATTATGTTTTCCAATTTCTTTTAGTGTATAAACATAGTTTGACTTTGTGTTTTGACATTGAATGATTTTTTCATAAGGCATTTTCCGGCTAATTAGACTAGTATTATTTTTTACTTCTTTTTTCTCCTCACTAGACTAGTATTATCCAATCGACAAATTTGGGTGTTCTCAAGTTACGCAAGATTTTCACCATAAATTTTCAAATATATTCTCAATTAATCAGATCACGATTGTTTTCGTTAAGTGTGTACAATAAAATAACATAAAAGGATTCAACCCAAGATCAGGGATATTAACATTAGGGTCGTCTGGTTGTTGGTATTGAAATAATTAATTTTAATTAAAAAAAAAATCGCATACAAAATAGTTTGGCTGATCGCATACAAAATAGTTCGAGTCAATCACTCAAATTGTCACTGAACTATCTCAAAATATCTCCTAAAGTCACTTTTTTTTCGTTTGTAACAAAAAAGTCACTGAACTATGCTTATTGCACTCAGAAAGCCACTCAACTAAATTTTCCAAATTTTAGATTACCAAATACCTATTTTACTCTCTAAATTATAAATATTTATCTTCTTTTATTTTTTTAAAAACTTTTTAATATTATAATTTTTCTTTTTTTGATTTATATTATGGACTTACCTATAGAATAAATAAATATTATTTATAAATTAAAAAATTAAAAGTATTTAAGCATCTATAATGCTGGAATAACAAAATAATGAGCATATTGAAAGAATTCATTAGAATAATTTATTTCTAATAATAATATTATAAAGAACAAAAATTCAAAAATTTATTTACACGATTCAGATGAAAGAAAATAAAGGTTGTTAAATATATATTGCATGCACGTAATATAAAAATAATTATTTAAATAAAAGTAGTTTTATAATATACATTATATATTCTTGAAAATTATGCTCAATTATATTATATATATTCCATGCACGACTTAACATAACATATTTTACCCTATACAGATAGTCTCCCTGCTTTCCGGTAATATACCTTTGTGTCGTCGGAAAGTTGGTAGAAACATAACAATATAATTGAGCATAATTTTCAAGAATATAGTATATTATAAAAATACCTTTATTTAAATAATTATTTTATATTAGGTGCTTTGAATATATATTTTACAATATTTATTTTCTTTCATTCTGAATTGTGTAAATATATTTTGAATTTTTGTTGTTAATACTAAAATTATTATTACTAACAAATTATTCTAATTAATTTTTTTTTTTACTATGCTCATTATGTTGTTATTCCAGCATTATATATGCTTAAATACTTTATTTATAAATAATATTTATTATTCTATAGGTAAGTCCATAATATAAATTAAAAAGGAAAAATTATAATATTAAAAAGTTTTAAAAAAATAAAAAGAAGATAAATGTTTATAATTTAGAGGGTAAAATAGGTATTTGGCGATGCAAAATTTGAAAAATGTAGTTGAGTGACCTTCTGAGTGCAATAGGCATAGTTCAGTGACTTTGTTGTTACAAATGAAAGTAAAGTGACTTTAGGAGATAATTTGGAATAGTTGAGTGACCATTTATGTAATGGAGTCAAAATAGTTCCATGTAACTAAATGTAACGTCATACAAAAATAGTTTCATGTAACTAAATGTAACGTTTGATTGGCGACATTAAGTAATACCCGCAATGTCTTTTCTATATTTATTTTTAATACCCGCAATGTTACTTAAACTCTGTCTTTAAGTTATACAAAAATTTATAGTATATTATTTTACATGAGAAGAATATTGTAGAATAGAATAACATGTACAATAACGTTCACTCACCATAAGTAGTTGTGTATAATCATCTCTTTATTACTAATTGTTGCATGAAAATCTTTTATTATTTATTATTGTATTCACAATCTCAGCATTATAATCTCTAATAATTGAATGATTGAATCCTATTTGAATCGAAAAAGATAGTTGCTCATAATTACAAGTCTGCCAATTTTCATTTGTCTCTATGAATGACTCACTTGGGACAGGTTTACCTTTCAATTCTTACGTCCAAAACCCATACACATCAATATCAAAGTTGCGCACCTCATGGCTGTATATGTTTGGAGTATATACACATAAACAACACGAACAGATTGGATTGGGATAGGAAACTGGACAAGGAAATAAAATTCGAATTATTCGGATTTCCTTTTCTATAATACTTTTCCCTTGAAAAAAAAAACAAGAAATATGATTAATTGAGCAGACCCCTATTTTAATGTGACATTTTAATTCAAAGGAAAAAATAGATTCAGAAGGGAATCCCATCTACGTATTATCAGTTGGGAATTTTTTTCTAAAGACTTATGATTTTGTCAAAATTGATGCAGATCTAACTAAGAATAAACATAAGAGTGAGTTAGAAAGGATCATATAAGCAATATTAACTAGTTAGGATTAAGGTTTAAATTGTTAATATTACATCTACGTTAGATCCGTGTGTTTGTCTAGAGTTCTTTAATCATATGAATATATGTAGTGCGAGATGGAATATATCTGAATAGAGCGAATTGATTGATAAATTATTGGCAAAAAGAATATAATCCATCTGTATCGTGAAGTCAAAATCAGAGTAAAAGATGTTGGAAAAGGTACGGAAGTTCGAGTCAGACACATATTTTTAAATAATTGCTGCATCGTCTTCTAGATGCTAGTCTCATAGTCTAGCATGTGATTGTCTAACTCTGGCCTATGAAATATGAACATGTTTGTCCCTCATCTGAATAAGAAATAATACTTCTTTAGATCTGTGCCATGTTCAAAGACACAGACTTCACTATGTAAATCATGTTTCTAACTTCTATTAGTGCACATATAATATACAGTACTTACTTTTGTTTGGACTTTGGACATTGAATGAATTTTTCAAGACATTTTCCGGCTAAGAGTCGGACTAGTATAATCCAAGGGGTCATATGGTCCACAGAATAAAGAAACATATAATCCAAGATAAAATGTGAAATTATTTAATATCGTGCTTCATCTTATTTCTGATATAAGTAATTCGGGTATGAGTTATACCACAAAGTAAACAGATTCATCCTAAAACCAGGGATACTATTGTATATGTTGAAATTTGAACAGAAGAATCTCACTTAAGGGAGGACGATCAAGAGTTAACCGAGCTGAAGTCACGTATAAGAAGTGATACCCTAACGAGTGACTCGACTGCAGTCGAGGTCGAACACTCCATCCAGCCTGAACGGCTAATTCAACCCTCAGATATTCCTAGAGGAATATTCCACAGGATATTCAAAGAACTTAAGTATACCAGCTAAGGACCGTTGAGTAAAGAGAATTATATTTGTATAAAAATCATGGGAGAGTCTGGCAAAAGGGGGAGACATACAAACCTATCTTAAGAGAGAAGGAGAGAGAATTCATCTCGGGTTCCTGGTCAAGGAGAAAGGAACCTTAGATCCTCATTATCCATCCTTAGTGGCATTGTATCAAATGTATGGGGGTCAACTTTGTTCAAGAACGATGACCCATTTTTATCTATGTATTCCTCATTATTATTTAATATCATCAAAATCATCATCCTTTTCTTACTCGACAGGATTTAATCATTGTTAGAGTTAAATTCTATGTTCAATTATGCCTGCTTATTTTCATCTCCTATTTCAGATCAGGATAGATTATCTTTGGCTAGGATTTACCCATTATCACTTACTTAATTAGTTTAAAGGTTCAAGACTTTTTGGTCAAACAATTTGGCGCTGTCTGTGGGGAATGTTCTAGCCTCCCATCTAGATCTAAGGTCAGTCAGAGTCCCACTTCTCGGTTGACATAGCCTCGCCCTCTTAGTACAAACACCAACTCGAAATATTTGTAGGCGAGCCCGTGAAATAGCCAAGCAAACCGAGGTCAGATCTTTGCACGAAAACGAAATTACATTTCGATATCTGAGTGAAAGCCACGACTTGCTGATGAGTTGAGTCTGGTATGTCGAAAGCGTGAGTCGTCAAAACAGGATTATGGTCACTACGCACTAAGCTCGTCCACCATCTTATTGCTATATTAACGTTAGATACCAATCTACACTTTATGCACACTGCCCTCTCTCTTTTAGGAAGGAATGATAGCCTATTGTGTAATTCTTTGAAATGGCAAGCTTACCCTGCCCGTGTGTTTGCGGTATGACTTATGTTTCCCTTATTTTTGTGCACCTGAGACTGGATCGGAGCGGGACTCGAACTCGAGATCCTGGCGAGCAAAATAAGTTGTCATCCCACAAGACGCCCAGATCCGGCTAACGACAAAGCCAAGCACGGGACCGAGATCAAATCTGAAGCCAGCATTCAAGAATGGTTTAAAACGAGTCGCATTACAGCGGCACTCTCCACTCGTTGACCAATCAGGCCGAGGTAACAAACAATTCAGTTTGTGTTTAACTTACTATTTTTCTTTGAGTGGGATAGGAACAGGAACACTCTCCCAACTACGCGAACAAGAGAACAAACGCCATCAAAACAACACTCTCTGCGCCATATCATCCTGCAAGCAACGGATGAGTGAAGCCACCTCTCCAACAAATTGGTACTTAACGCCACAAAGGAAAAAATCCGAATAGACTGGGACCGAATCATCAGCTCGGAGAACATACGAACCTCTCCAGTACTCAGAAAGAACACAAGTGCGTGAATCCCACCCACGCACTCGCCAAAGCAACTATGCGACAATGCAACTAGTTAAAATCTTGTCTCGTCCATACGAGATCCCGACTTGAGTGTGAGATTCACCACCCAGTTTATCAACTACCTCTCCAGGCGGAGCGATGAAGGAACTAGATAGACTGGGACTCCTTGAACGTATTTACGTATCGTGCAGTAACATGTAACCTTCTCCAATAAATGAATAAGCAAAACAACATACAGAATTCTTATGTAACTCCACCAAGTTTACGCATCACTGGATGCATAGCAGGCTTAAAACACGACACAAGTAGGACGCACTGAGGCCGAGCTTTCCTCTACTACTCATTGGAGCTAGCATACGAAATTTCAGGAAAAATAGTCTACCTCGCTCGGATTTGCAAGTCAAACTCGACTTCGCTCAAACTGGCAGGTCGAAACTCGATTTCGCTCAAACTGGCAAGTCGAAACTCAACCTCGCTCGAACTAGCAAGTCAAAATTCGATCTCGCTCGAATTTGCAAGTCAAACTCGATCTCGCTCGAACTAGCGAGTCAAAAATTGACTTCGCTCGAATGGACGAGTCAAAATTTTACCCTGTTCGAGTTAATACGCCAAAAACTATCTCGCTCGAGTTAATAAGTCAAGATCGACCTCGTCCGAATTAGCAGGTTGATTATTGCGAGTAAATCCAAGAAATCCGAAAAGAAAGGGAAGAGCTAAAGACATGCAATATATATATATATATATATATATATATATATATATATATATATGTATGTATATGTATATGTATATGTATGTATATATATAAAGGGCCAAAAGGGGACCCCCACACAACCAACTAAGTACAAAAAAAAGGGAGAGTACAAAAGGACAAGTTAAAAGTACAAACGCCTCACTCAGCATCACCCCCATCCACGCCATCATCCCTTTCTCCGCTGGGTTCAGAGATGTCACCTCCACCATCACCCTCTCCATCAGAGTGGTCATCATCAAAGACAAGCCCGTCCTCAGCCTCATCATCATCATCGGCCTCCGGTGTCGCGAGGTCATAACCGCGGGCGAGCCGAGCCTCACGCGCTTTCACACGAACTTCTTCAAAAGCGACTTCCAGAAAATTTGCCGCCAAGCCCTTATATATATGTATATATATATATATATATATGCCTCAGCATGGATCCACATGTCGTACAAATGGCGAGGAACGTCAGTAGAGGTGGGCGCAGAAGGAGTCAAAGCCAACAATTGAGCCCTCTCAGCCTCGAGAGCAGCAATTTTATCGCCCAAGGTCGATACCTCTCCCTCAAGCTCGCCAATTCTCTCATCAATTCACGCTTCCCTCAGAGTAGCCGTCCCCATCTCAGTTGCGCGCTCAGACCCGAGAACGCGGATGGAATCCTCCAACGCTGCAGCCCTCGCCAAGGCCGCTACCCGGGCTCCGTCGACTCTCTCCAACTCGGCCACCTTCCCCTCCAACTCGGTCGCCTTCTCTGCCAGCTCAACACTTAGACCGCCAACCCTAGAATAACTCTGCTCAAGCTCCGCCCGCAAGGGGACCACCTTCGCCTGAAGGTCAGCACACTCAGCCGAAACGCCCTTGCCCACCTCGAGTTCTTTTTCTTTAGCCCTAAGCAGCCCCTCAAGTTCGTTGCATCTGCCCATGGACTGCATTCGGTCTTCGTCCTTTCGCTCCAACTCCTCCCTAAGGGATTGAGGATCGCTGCCCTCCCTAAGTCGGGCATGCATCTCAAGACACTTGTCATGGTATCGGCAGTATTTTGAAACCACCTTTTGGAAGACGGCAGTCCACTTCTCCTCGCGGCGGGGACTCTCAGTCTCCAAAATGGAAGTCTGAAGAAAGAAAAGAGGACAAAGAGATGTCAGCAAAAGTAGAAGACGTGAAACGAAAAAGCAACAAAGAACTCACCCTCAAAGCCATGCCGGCTACGCCCCGTGACAGGCCAACATCGCTGATATCCTGA
Organism: Nicotiana attenuata; assembly: GCF_001879085.1. NCBI lineage: Eukaryota > Viridiplantae > Streptophyta > Magnoliopsida > Solanales > Solanaceae > Nicotiana > Nicotiana attenuata. Next base: position 277,376 of record NW_017670921.1, read on the forward strand.
AGGGCCCTGTTTCCGATAGCGGAACAAAGAATGTTAAATTGGGGCACCAGGCTTACTGTATCTTCTAACAAATCTAAGTCTGGGGAAATCTCGATCACGCGGGAGGATCTGTCCGTTTCCGCTTCCACCCGAGTGAACCCTTCTTCAAACATTCTTATATCTTCGGGGTCAATATCAGAACTGGACTCGTAGTCATCTATGACCATGCCCTTTTCCCTCTCGCCGGCTGAAGAAGAGGCACGGTCCAGTTGTAAAGTTGACGTACTGCTCGGAATGATTGTAGCAACCTCCGAGCTCTGCCCCCCTTCCAAAGAATCCATCTCCACGATTGGAGGAGGCACGATCTCAACGCCCAAACCAGTACCCCGTCCGGCGCAGACACAGCCAACGCGAGTTCACCTCTCGAGGGTCCCTCGGTCTCAGCCACTGTCCTCTATCTCTTCAAAGGGGCCTCATCGCCTTTGTCCTCCAATGACTCGTCCACCAAATTAACTGCGGGAGCCGGGACCCCTGCTAAGGGATAGGCAGCTGAGCGACTAAGCACGCACGCAGTCGAAATGTGCGAGACAGCGGCGGTCTGAATGGGTTCACTTGCAGCCACATCAAGAACGGGCTCGGTCAAGATACCCAATTGGCGGAAAGCGGGTGTAGGAGCCCTCACCCTCCTTGCCGCCCTCCGACCTGTAAACAAAGAAGAGAGATAAGAAGATAGAAATGACGGTATAAAAGTCAGAATCTAAGCCGAAGGTGAATCACCGGCCATAGGTATACGTCCGAACCTCTCATAGAACTGCGGCCACTCGCGAATCCCCATAGTATGGGGAAAAACCCGACTCACCCAGTCGCGAATGTCTACAATTGGTGAAGGAGGATCTCGTTGGGCTGCGAAGAAAGAAAAAGAACGATCAGATTACCCCAGAGTAAACAACGATCATTTTAGAAGGAAATCACTTACGAGCAAAATTCCACTCCACGGGGAATCCGCTGGGGTTCGATACCACGTGCGTCGTCCTCACGAAGAAGAAATTCACCCAAAAGCGACGATTAGTTTTATCGTCCATCTTCACTACCAATCCCTTGGTCCCCCGATGGCACATATGAATCATTGTGCCCCTGTAAAAACTTGGGGCGAAGAGATAAAGTACGTGGTGTAGAGAAATACCACGGCTGGACAACTCCGCGTAATTGATAAGCATGAGGAAAAGTTTGTATATACACGGAGAGAGCTGAGTCGGGCACACATTGTAAAAGCGGAAAAAATCCTCTGCTAGGAAGGGAAGAGGAAGCGTGTAGCCAACGACAAACGGGTACGCGTAAAATGCGCAGTACCCCGGGCGGTGTGTTTGGACTACATCACTACCAACGGGAACTATTTCAACATGGGTCGGAATTCGCCACTTAGTTCTAAACGCAGTGATCGACGCTGCATCCATCTTAGAGATGACAGGTCCAGGTTCATCCTCAGGCAAGCTTTTGAATTCTGATCTAGCTTTCCCAGAGCGTGGGATTATCTCGTCCACGATGGGAAAGTTCTCATCTTCCACCATGGTCACCCCTTCCTCATGGTGAGGTGCATCTGCAGCCAACATCACAGGATCTGAGGGAGCGTGGGCCATTTTTTCTGATTACGCGAAGAAGAAGTACGAAGATGAAGGAGATAACAATAACAAAGGACAATAAAGAGAGGAAGAAAGAAGAGAAGCTGAAAGTTCGAAGAAGAAAAGAACTAGGGCTTCAGGGGCTCTAAAAACACGACAATTCAGAACTAGAGTGCCTATCCCTATTTATAAGAACACAGGCACCCCAATCAAGAAAGCCCAAAAGCCGCCTCATTAGCTTAGAAACGGGAGAAGCGAGGGAAACGGTGTACCGTATGGGGAACGTGCGCCATAATGACGCGTGAAGAAAGCGTCATTCCAAACTGACGTAACAGTCAGTCGCGGCTTTTGAAGCGTCACCTCGCTACCCCGCCAACAAAGGGGGATCACTATTCGACCAATGATTCTTATATTTCTTAAAAATATAATCGACATAGTCCGCCCGCCGAGCTTGCCCGAAGGCAACAACAACATCGAGTTAGGTAGGATGTAGATCGAGCGCAATAAGCTAGAGGAGTGATTATTTCGCTTTGGAAGGAAAAAAACATCTCAAATAAGGTCCTCACTCAGCTCTCAGGCTGTCTGGGAATAGCTCCACCAAAAAGAAGCTAGTCGACTAATTCAGGAGGCTACTACCGGCGAAGCCCACGTGCTTCGAAGCGTGCTATTGCGTGAAGCGGAAAGGGACAAGGGCGGAGGGACTAACTGTATAGGTCGAAATCTGAACAGAAGAATCTCACTTAAGGAAGGACGGTCAAGAGTTAACCGAGCCGAGGTCACGCATAAGAAGCAATACCCTAACGAGTGACTCGGCTGCGGTCGAGGTCGAACACTCCATCCAGCCTAAACGGCTAATTCAACCCTCACACATTCCTAGAAGAATATTCCATAGGATATTCCAAGAACTTAAGTATTCCAGCTAAGGACCATTGGGTAAGAGAAGTATTTTTGTATAAATATCATGGGAGAGTCTGGCAAAAGGGGGAGACATATAAACCTATCTTAAGAGAGAAGGAGAGAGAATTCATCTCGGGTTCCTGGTCAAGGAGAAAGGAGAAAGGAAGCTTAGATCCTCATTATCCATCCTTAGTGGCATTGTATCACATGTATGGGGTCAACCTTGTTCAAGAACGGTGACCCTTTTTTATCTATGTATTCCTCATTATCATTTAGTATCATCAAAATCATCATCCTTTTCTTACTCGACAAGATTTAATCATTGTTATAATTAAATTCTATGTCAATTATGCCTGCTTATTTTCATCTCCTATTTCAGATCTATGATAGATTATCTTTTGGCTAGGATTTACCCATTATCACTTAATTAGTTTAACAAAAGGTTCAAGACTTTTTGGTCAAACAACTGTCTAACAAAGAGTGACTACTGGCGTCTGCTTGCTTCTCCGAAATTTGTCATCTGAAAGGGAGAACCGTATCATTTAACTTTTGTTCATCAATTCATTCTCTATCTTCTTTCTGGCTCTATAAAAGCTTCCACCTATGACCTATAAGAGGAAGACCAAGACCATCTCAAAATTGACAACAGAAATCAAAAGAACAGACATATATACGGTTGCGCCTCCTGAAATATTATCCCGTGCACCAAGGCAATAATGTGTAACATTTAAGATAAGAGGCATTAGCAACGGCAATGGAGCGAGACGAGGCAAATCATAAACAGGATAGGACACGAGCGCTCTTATTCTGGGCAAGGCGTGTTAGGACATTCTTTTGAAAATCAGAAGCGACGCAAGACAGATGCAAATCAACAAGAATTAACAAGTTTGTTTACCCTAAAAATCGGATAACAATTAAATTTATAATGTAGTTTTAAGGATATGTGATTTCACCCAATACTAATTGATAAGTAAGAAAATAAGGGGTAGGATTGAACTGTAAATAATCCAAACCAGTAGGCAAATAATCTTCAGCCTTGAATTAAGGTACCTTCGAGGTGATAACAGTATGAGAACAGTAAAGATTGGAAAATTAATGAACAAAAATACGGGTCAGAAAAGAAGAGCTATATTGCTTATGTTTCAGGGAATGATCCCCCTACAAATGATTGGAACTCCTCTTTATATAGTAGAGGAAACCTAATTATAGTACGTCTCTAATTACAGAAGGAAATCGTATAAACAGCTAATTAACCGCTTCTGATTTGGTCAGCTCTGAGATTCACGCCATGATCCTCGACCAATCACGGATATCTCGCTCTTTCCGTTACTAAGCTATCCCCGATGTTACTCGAAGTCTATCTCCCCTGGCATCGGTTGAATGATATCAACCTCGATCTCGAAAGAGACTTCGATCTCGAACTCGATGCCTTAGCTCTTCGACGCAAAGTCCTTGTTTCGATCAAATAGTGAAATCGGGTAGCCCCGATTTCTACCGTATATAGATAGTGCCCTCGTGTTTTGGAGTATAACGACAAGAAAAGAATTGAGTCCTCGATCTTTACCCCGATTTGCCATGACACCATCACCAAGACGTAAGTGACAGAGGAAACAAAAGCTCAGAAGGCCTTTCCCGAGGGAGACTCCGAGAAACTCTAGCGAGTCTAGCGGTGGAGAAGATTCTGAGGGTGAAGACACTTCTACCGATAAGGATCTTGCTGCTTAGGCTTCGTGCTGTTCGTAATTTTTTGCTATTATTTTGAGGTTGATCGGCCCTTGTAAAGAATTCTTGATCGGGACCTATAGCCCTTGTAAAAAGGTTTTTACAAATATATAAAGCTTTTTCCCTTCCATGACTTCTGAATCCGTTACCCTTTTGTGCGGGTTAAAGCGCCTTAGCAAAAAATTGCTTTTGAAGATCCAGAGCTCGGGATGGTAATGACCGACAATAAGTACTGCCCTCGGATGTTTCTGATCAATGGACCACGAATGACCATTTGAACATGAGTTTAAGTAGCTCTTAGGCTCAATAGTCGATTTGCTCGATCTTGAGGTAAGGTAGCCCTTGGGCTTGATGGTTGAGTGAGTACATGCTCGAACTCGAGATAAGGTGTCCCTTGGGCTCGAAAGATAGTCCCTGAGTGAGAAACACGGGTAGACCTTGGGCTTAGTAGTTGAGTGAGTACTTGCTCGAACTCGAAATGAAAATAGCCCTTAGGCTTTATGATCGAGCGAGGACATGCTTGAACTCGAGATAAGATGGCCCTTGGGCTCGAAAGATAGTCCCCGAGTGAGAATTTTTTCGAACTCGGTTAGCCCTTGGGATTAGTAGTCCGGTGAGGATTTGCTCGAACTCGAAGTAAAGTTAGCACTTAGGCTTTATAGATAGTCCCTGAGTGAGAGTTTGCTCGAACTCGGGTTAAGATAGCCCTTGGGCTTTTATGATCAAGTGAGGACTTGCTCGAACTCGAAGTGAAGTTAGCCCTTAGGCTTTATAGTCGAGTGAGGATTTGCTCGAACTCGAAATAAAGTTATCCCTTAGGCTTTATAGATATTCCCCGAGTGAGAGTTTGTTCGAACTTGGGTTAAGATAGCCCTTGAGCTTTATGATCGAGTGAGGGCTTGCTCGAACTCGAAGTAGAAGTAGCCCTTAGGCCTTTGCATTTATTACGGATTTCGGACGTCTCCGATCCGCGTTAATTTGGTCGTAGCCTCTTTAGTTCGGAACTTTCCCTTTGGGTTTATTTCTGCTTCACTTCGAGCTTGTCCGAAGTGTCAGTCCCCGAGTGGGGTGGCCGTGGCCTGTAAAATCGAGGGTTTCCTTTAAGGTCTTACGGTCTCGAAATTTTAGTAGTTCGATTTCGTTGGTTTCTCAGACGGCAGTCCTCAAGCGTGGGGTTAGTTGTTTGAACTTCCATCATGATCGGCCCTTAAGCCTATTTACGCAACAGATCGAGAGTATGAAATAGGAAATTTTTCTAAAGGCATGAGATATCGGCAAGAAAAAATACTTCTCTCGATAGATGATTATACATGCGCGCATGTTTGACGTTAGGGCTCGAGTAACATATATGGGCACGGTTCATCTGACCGTTTGACCCTTACAGCATTTTCCTGTCGAGACTCCACTGTCATGAAGTAATTTCCTTGCAATAAAGTAGACATTCGAGGGTAATGCTCCCCAGTACTCGGGGCTTATTGTAGGGGACCTCGAATACTGTTGAATTGCTCTAAATTGGCACGAACAATGGTTGCCTCATTAAAAACGTTGCCAAAGAATACCCACTTGGGACAAAAACCGGTCTAAGGGAAAAAGAGCGTAACGCGTGCTTTAAGATCCAAAGCTTTGTGTCGATCCTTGCAGATAGCCTGCAAGTGTTGGTCGAAAAAATAGAAAGAATTGGAATTTGGTCGTACCTTTATTCGGATTTTGGATATTTGACGTGATCTTCCTTGTCATCAAGCCCCCGTAAATTTTGACCTCGATCATTTCTCCTCTCATTTCGCGCGAAGCTTCGCCTAGACCCGGTGCCTCTTCGATCTCCGTTGTACGGTTGATATCGATCTCTATTCGACCTCGGCTCTCGATCGATGTCCCTTTTGATCCTATCCATGGGCTTGCTAGGGTAAGCGGACCCCGAAGGAGTCCCAAGTTGATCGTCCTCGATCTCGATCTTCGACTGATATCGATTATGTACGTCGGCCCAAGTGACAGCCGGGTACTCGATTAAACTTTGCTTCAACTGTTGTGAAGCTATGGAAGTCCGATTGTTGAGACCTTGGGTGAAAGCTTGAACAGCCCAGTCACTGGTGACCGGAGGCAAATCCATTCTCTCCGCTTGGAACCGAGATACGATTCCCTGAGCACCTCGTTATTTTTTGCCTTACCTTGAAAAGGTTCGACTTCCTCGTTGCAATTTTAATGGCTCCGGCATATGCCTTTACAAAAGAATCTGCAAGCATAGCAAACGAATCAATAGAACTAGAGGGTAAGTTATGATACCATATTAAGGCACCCTTCAATAGAGTCTCCCCGAACTCTTTCAATAGTACGGATTCAATTTCGTCATCTTCCAAGTCATTTCCTTTGATGGCGCATGTATACGAGGTAACGTGATCATTCGGATCGGTCGTGCCGTTATACTTGGGGATCTCGGGCATACGGAACTTCTTGGGGATTGGCTTCGGAGCCGCACCAGGGGGGAAGGGTCTCACGAACTTTTTAGGATCTAGTCCTTCCAATATCGGTGGTGCCCCCGAAATTTGATCAACTCGGAAGATGTGTTCTTCTACCCTTTTGTCGTTTTCCTCAGTTTTCTTCTCTCCCGATTCGATTCGTTTGGTGAGCTCCTCGAGCATCTTCATTATTGTGGGGTCAGTCCCTGATTTACTAGTATTCGACCTTTCTGGTACTGGCTCGGCCCGGCGGGCGGCCTTCGGTTCAACCCTGCTGAGCATTCGATGCTGATTTTGTAGCTGTGCAATAGCGGCTTGTTGAGCCCGTAGCATCTCGAATACCATTTGGAGGCTGACTCCTCCATCTCTTCCGCCTTGTGAACCTCGACCACCAGATCGGCCTTCTGTGCATATACTCCCTTTGGGGTCCGTGCCCAGGTTCGCGTTTAGAGCAATGTGTGAACTTACATCGACTGGGTTGCCCTCGAGATCAGCTTGTGGCACCTCGACCCCTGGAGCGATTACATTGTCGTTTTCTCCGCAGAATCCGAGGCCATTATCACCATGTGTGGGTGCTGTTTGCGAGTTTTACATATTTTATCCTGAAAACAAAAATACTTAACAAGAACAAGTGTAAAATACTGTGTGTCATCGGAATCGGTATTGAATAGTCACTATTATCCTTAGCCCCACGGTGGGTGCCAAACTGTTTACCCTAAAAATCGGATAACAATTAAATTTATAATATGGTTTTAAGGATTTGTCATTTCACCCATTACCAATTGATTAGAAAGAAAATAAGAGGTAGAATTGAATTGTAAATAATCCAAACCAGTATGCAAAAAGCTTCAGCCTTGAATTAAGATACCCTCAAGGTGATAACAGTAAAGATTGGATAAATTGATGAACAAAAATACGGGTCAGAAAAGAAGAGCTATATTGCTTATATTTCAGTGAATGATCCCCCTACAAATGATTGGAACTCCTCTTTATATAGTAGAGGAAACCTAATTATAGTGTATCACTAATTACAGAAGGAAATCGTATAAACAACTGATTAACCGCTTCTGATTTGGTCCGTTTCGAAATTCACGCCATGATCCGTCACATATATCTCGCTCTTTCCGTTACTAAGCTATCCCCGATGTTACTCGAAGTCTATCTCCCCTAGCTTCGATTGAATGATATCAACTTCGATCTCGAACTCGATGCCTTAGCTCTTCGACAAAGTCCTTATTTCAATCAAATAGTGTATACAAAGTTTTATTATTTAAATTCAGTCGTGTTTAGCTAAATGACTGTGGAAGATAAGAACACAAGTAAAAGAAAACTTCAACGAGACAAGGTAGGCCTATGCAGCATAAGCGGATAAAATAGAAAAATTGCTAGTGAAAAGGTAAGACGGGCACAAAGATGGTTTATCCAACAGTAGGAAATAACATCATAAACATAACAGTATTTGTCAAGTCCGCTTATATCATCCAAACCAAGACCTTTCGGTTCCATAGCTTTCCTCAATCAAAGCTTATACATGTCGAAGATTACAAACTTACATAAACTATCATGGCCACCATCCCTCTCTGAGGTGAAAAGGGGGAAAAAGGGAAGAAAAGTAAAGTATAAAAGCACACGTCAGTTCTTCCGACATGTAAACTACAATTAGGTAAAATTAGAATCCCGTAAGTTCCATAATCCTATTTAGCTGTTCCATTCTGTTCCTCTCCCGCAGTTAGCAGTAACTTTGGACTTATAATTACGCCAAAATTACATAATCAGACTAAAATGAAAGATCTCAAAGTTGGGCGGGTGTACCATTGATCACCCAGCAGCCACTGCATCAGTTCTGGGGCTGGAATCGAGTAGTTGATGAAGCTTTGCTCCAGAACTATTGTTCTCATAAACTTCACTCTCATCATTTGCTCTATCCAAGGAACCAGAGTTATTGACTCTTGCTAGTAGGTTTGCCGTGCCTACAGGTTGCAGCCTCTTATCATCAATCTTACCTAAACTCACCTCTTCTGTCTGGCCTAGCTGTTCATTTTTCAGTCTCTCCTGCGCAATCCAAAAAATGATTAGCATTCCAAAAAAACACTTTAGGAAAGTGATTCAACAGCAATCAGACGGCTGGAAGAGAATCTGAAATGAGACAAGCTTATACCATTAAAGCAGCATTTTCTAGCTTCAGTTCCTCCGAGTTCTCCATTAATTTGTTTATCTCAGATTTGAGTGTCATGTTTTCCGCTGTTAAAGACTGAACTCGTATTGCCAACTCTTCAGCTTCAGCCTGAAGGATCAGAGAAACAAAGAACAATATGAATATCAGAAATGGTAGGCAGCCACGTTGAAACATATGCAATATAAATGTAAATCAACAACCATAGCTTCTATGCACTGTGTGCACACTGCCCTTTTACCTGTTTTCTCAATCTTGATCGCCTTGCAGATTCCCGATTAGACTGTTTCCTTTTCTCCCGCTTCAGCTCACGTTCATCCTAAATATAATTGCATGACAGGAATTAGGTTCAGACGCAAAAAAGATTTCTCACCAAATTCAGTAATTAACTGTATAGACACCCGGAGGTCGCTATGAAATAAAAAAATAAAAATTCACCTGACATATATGCTAATATACCTGTAACCAGGCTTCATTTGGCAGTGCAGGGCTGAGTTGTGAAACATTAGTTGGGTTAGCTTTCAAATGTGTACTAGCAGGATTTCTCATTTCCAAAGTTGTTGTCATGCTAGGAGAAAGTACAGTTCCCATCACTTTCTCCCCTACCTTACCAGGACGAACAGCCACGGTTGTCTTCTCAGAATCATCATTTACTTCCCCAGTAGTTTGACACCGTCCTAAGTGAGTCTTACTATCACCAGCTGTTTAAAATCGAAGAACAGACAGATCAGCAAATGAAATCAAGCATATTACTTTTATGTACTCCAAAAAAGATAACAGTGATTAAAAAATCAAATATCTACAGCAATGAGGAAAAGGAATGTCCATGTATACACCAAAATTCCCCCCAAAACAACCAATGATGCTAACACCAGAATGGGTGAAAGATCTACAAGAAAAAGGTATAGAAGTTTGCTCTAGATGTCTTCCAGACAGTTCTATAAAGGTTAAAAGCTGAATTTATTGTAGCAACAAGCCTTTAAGAAGCCTTTTGCCATTTGCAATGTACCACGACTAGACAAGTACTTTTATTGCATGTCATATACGGCAATTGTCAAAAGCCTAGCATATCAAACACTCAAGTAGGGAACAATCGGAAAATTGGAAATTTTTCAGTCCGAGGCAGAGTTGTTTACACTAGTAATTCTTTTTCTTTTGAAACTGTTAATAAAATCAAAAATTGAGAGAGATCAAACTCTTACAGTTATCAGGAGTTGTCTCACGGCTTCGTTTCTTACTTCTCTCACTGACCTAGAATACAAGAAGAAGAAATCAGTATCCACAGCTTTCATTCGATGCAAATAAATCTACTTAATTGAGATGCATAGATTTATCGTAAGAAAAGAACATACCCCAGCTCCATTTGTGTCACTTCCACCAGTTGAACCTTCAGTGTCCCCACTGGCCACAACATAAAAACTGAAATTTAGTTTAACTTGTTCAAAAAGAAGAATTACAAAATGTTGCCCTTAATGCAGGACCAGAATGGAAAATAACCAGACACTGCGAAAGTTGAGCATTGTCCTGAAATAACTGAACAAGATCTTTAATTTATTAAAATCACAAACCTCTGTGAATTTCCATGGTCCGTTCCACCATCAATGTTGTCAGCACTGCCATTTCCTAGTGACATTGCCAGCAAGCCTCGATCAGAATTCTCTGAAGACTTAGCAGATGCATCCAAACTCAAAGAAACACCATCCTACACAATGTAGAGCGATTTAGTCTATATCAAGTTCCTGGGTCATACAAATACATTGAGCTAATGGTAATAAATCAGACAATGAAGCCATTCTCGAAAAAATTAATTTCATACGTACTGAAAGGCTTTAAAAACTGGCATACATACCATGGCTTGGCTGACAGCAGGAGATGTTGCCATCCCATGACCTGGAGGGTGAGATCCCTGGAACCAAAAAACAAATAACAATCTGTAAGATGGGCAGGTCTATGGTTGTTGCTTAGCCAACACGCTGTTGTTACTCTAACATTATGCAGATATGCAGTCTTGTGCTGAATACATGCATTGTCAAAGCGAGTAATCTCTGTTATAAATGTAATACTTAAAGGAGCCAAACCAAAAAAAGCCCTGTGTTCCCCAAAGACAGGGAACAAATAAAGGTCGATCGAGAACCTCAAGACATGATCCACACCAAGTCATAGAGCTAATATGTGTTAATTTTCAGCTGATTAATTGACCAAACTGAGATCCTGTTGCATTATTGTTTTAAGGAACAAGCAAATACCTTCCATCCCAACAGATGACTATCGTACTTATAACGCAGATATTGGACAAATATTTATTCAATTTCAAGGGTTACTTTCTGAATCAATTAAGCTATGCTGTGTTGAAACTGTTTACTTTGTCCCAACACATTGCTTGCTCTATGGTACCACCAGGTCCTAATCACAAATTCCAGGTCAAAGAACTTCACCCAAAACAATAGAAATCAAGGAGCATTTGTTATATTGATCTAAGAATTAAAATAGAACTCTGGGAATGCAAACTCACAATTGGAACTCCAGGATGTGCATAAACGCCACCATGAGCATATATTGCTGCATATGGTACACCATAAGGTGGTATCATAGGCTGAGAAAGTAAAGGACCAAGGTTAGTCATAAAGCACTTGAAGTCTGACGATCAGATACCAAGCAATTAATATAGTCAAACAACTAAAACAACAAGATTCTGCCTGGAAAATACCTGTGGCCCCCACATATAAGGGTGAGGAGTATGACCAGGTGCAACGGCTGAATTGAAATATGTAGGTACAGCTACTCGAGGACCATAATATGCCTGAAGAGTTAACCAGTTAAGCCCTTACAATTATCGATAAAACATTACGACTCTCTGTATCTCCAACAAAATGAAAAATATTATTGACCTGCATGGCCGCCCAATCAGGATAGACATGGAGATTGCTCTGGTCCTGCCAATGTGAACAAAGAACAACCAGCCAGAGATGAAATTCTAAAAATAGTTCACAATATACAAGGAACAGAAGCGTATAAGCATCATAATATGCTCAAATCTAGGGTTCTTATGGAGCCAAAGACCATATCAAATCACAGGTCAAGAAAGTCAAATGCCGTATAGTTACTCAAACAATAATTTTGTCAAATTTGCTTACCGGAGTAGGCGAAGATGATTTCTCAGGCTTAGAAGGTTTTCCGTCCTCACTGTTTCCCATGTATTAGGAACCAACTAGATCCTGTATCAAATTAGAAGTGCAATCAAAATTTCCTTTTGTAGTCACCGATCACGAGTGTTGTGCCAACTAGCTACAGAAAAGCAAACCCTGCAACGAGAGTGAAATAGAATTCACAACATGAACAAACCGCATAAAATCCATATATTAAAAAAGGATTAAGATATAGAGCATGTAGGCCAGAAAACTGAGAAAGCAAATGATTTTGTGAAGTTTCTCTTATCCATTCCAATTTATCAAAGTAAAAAGGAAATATTAATATATCAAAGAGAACTCAAGTTGGACAACACATACTATTGTGAGAGTTTTCCAAGTTGGACAAAATCGAGTATTTATGTCATGAAACACACATCTGGAAACTGGACTGAACTTATTGCCTGCTGGCATACTAGTGGAGTATATTTTCTCATAGATCATTCTTCACATGTGATCTATCCCATCCCATGGGACTCAACAGAGATGACTTTCTATAATTAACAATGAACATAAAAGAGAAAGCTTAAATAAGCAATAGTACAAGATATCCTATTAAGTTAGCTGACTTCATTTTCATAGGCCTGAATTGATGAGACCATGGTAAATTTATCCTACTGAACCTAAAATCCAACCAAATATTGCAGCACATGTTATCCTATTAAATTAGTCTTACAGGAGAATTAAACACGTTTTACATGGTCTTCCCAATTCTCCCTTTAAATTATTGATTGTCATTTCTCTTGACGCGATACAAAAGACGACTTTCGAGAGTCACTTAGCCCCTTGACCTCTTCTCTCAAAAAAGACGCTGTGCGGGCAAGTCGATCAAAGTCAGAGCGGGGAGGGAATGTTTATTTACAGTTGTTGTAGTACGACTTTTCATTTCCTGTTCGGTCTTTCAATAAGTAGTCAGCTGCGGGCGTAGTCAGACTTAACATTGATTGAAATATGTCCTTTAGACTTTGCTAGAAATGGCCGAACACTAAAAAATAGGTGGAAAACCAGCTTAAGCTGGTTGTACTTTTAAGTTCGTTCAATTCACACAGGCAGGGTGATTGAGGTGCGTGCTTCGCAAGTTTTTTACTTTCTTCACACAACAAAACAAAGGCATGATAGTACTGTACTCAACTGCTCGTGCCGTATGGCTCTTCTACATTCTATAATCTATAATATGTTCATTCATACCAATATACCTGCTAAAAAAAACCAATAAATTTTCAACCCCTCTCACAGTCATCAAACCTGCAACACCAAATTCCTCTCCGCCCTCTGCTTCATCTTTTAACCGACACAACACCATTCACGAATTATCTATATATTGATTTTGTCACATGTACTTAATACATTCAGCACCTTAGAGGATTCTCAAGTTGTTAATGAACATTTGATAGAAAGTCAGTTCCTATATAGCTAATCGATCATTAAAATGCAGAATGTTGGTTACTCAATTGTCAGCGGGTACTTCTAACTCCATCCAAGCATTGACATTTTATGAAGGGTTAATTTGTATACACACGACAGTGTAAAAGTCATTAACTTAAAAATTAACTGCATATATTTGTGTACTCCACACATAGGTTGTAACCTGAAAAACAAGGAAAGGACATGCTATAACATGCTAAACCACACTACTAGATAGTGTGAAAATATATAACTTGAGTCTCTTTTTGATGTAGCAGCTTATATAAGCCTATACTATAGATACATCAGAATGAATAATCTCATTTCCCAATTATTCATCCATTTCATTTTACCAAGTTCAATGTTAACCATTTCAGTCAAAATCCAGTCAATTTTTGTTCCATTTAATCGCTCTCGCATGGCCACATAACTTTCAGCAAAGGAAGGTGAAATATTTATCATGTTTACACATTATCGTGATTTATATCCAAAGTTCACTCTCTTTCCACCAACCTAAGGTATACTTCTAACCTCTCTGGCAACTCTTAGATGGTTGCTTCCATGTTGCGAAAGCCCCACCGGCAGGGGCGGTGAGCCGGTGCTAGAGGAGCGGAAGGGGATTCATTTGAACGTCTATCGCCGGAAAATTACAATGTATATACAAGGTTATTTTTTTTTATGTATATATAGCATATGATGATTCCCCTTGATAAAATCTATGTCTCCACCACTGCCCATAGGAAAGCCAAGCATAACACAAGGGAGGGCTGAAATACCATGTCTCTACCAAATTTTTTGGAACTTGCCCTTTCTACCAATTGTTATGGAAATCTGTGAGATATCATCTCCTACATTTTTTCAGCACATCCTTCCAAAAGTAAAGTCTATTATTTCTTGCCCGTTTCAGAAAACTAATCTTGCATTACCTCCCCTCTCCCCTTCCCCCATCCTCCCCCTCTTCAGCCCCACTCCTCTCTTGAGGGAGCTTCTATGTGAAATACTATCATCGGCTATCACAAAATTAACTTATTTTCTTCGTAAATTAACTTGGTTTCCCAAAAAAAAAAATTTGCTTTCCGGATGCTGATTATGTTATTAAATTCTCATGTGTGTGTGTGTGTGTGTGTGTGTGAGAGAGAGAGAGAGAGAGAGAGAGAGAGAGAGAGAAATGAAAGTGGGTTCCCATGGCAAAGTCCACACACACACCCAGACTCCCCCAGGAGAAAAAAGAAAAGGTAAAAGAGGAAATGTAGGGGCATAGTCGTAACCTCACAGTCCCCAACTAAAACCCAAGTAAAGACGCAAGCATTACGTAACTTTGAATCTACAGGTTAACTTACAATTTTATCCCCGTCAGCCTAAATCACAATCTAGACTATAACCATCAAAACTATAAAAAAACTTAAAAAAATAATTAGCTGAAATTCCAAATAATCATTCGGAATTCAACATTCCCCATAACTACTCTAAATTCAATAACATTCTCTTCAGCTCAAACTCAATTTCTCACAGCTTCAAGTTCAAGCCTGCACACTCTCTGTTCCTCCCGTTGTTCCAGTCACAACTATATCTCAGCTTCAAGTTCAAGCCCAAAATTAAACGAAAATTAACTAGTGGCAAAAGATATGGCACAAGAACATATTTCATGAATATAGCACAGCAAATTCAAGAGAATTTACAGAGATCAAACTCAAATTCAACTCCATAAAAAAAAGGAAGGAAATTTTTTTGGTTACCAAGTCAAATTGAACATACCTCAAACTCAATACACAAAAAGCTTCTGAAGATGCCGGAATTTTGCAGTGAAAAGCTTTAGTGTTTCTGCATTCTTTGTGTAGACTTTCTCTCTCTAAAAAGAACTTAGAAGAAAAGAGGAGAGAATAGAAGAGAAAGGGCGTGTGGCGTGAGCATAGATAGTAGAGAGAGAGAGAGGGAGGAGAAGAAGAAAGAGTGGAGCGCCAAGGCAACATCCACGTCACGAAACACGTGTCCGTACTTTAAGTAAAGCTTGTACTTATACATTATACCCTAGCATGTATATACGGGTAGCCAAGAAAAAAATGTATTACGAGTAGGGATAAAAGGGTTGTGTTACGTGGCTTCTTTAGCAAAATTAGAATTTTTTAATGAAGACTCTCCAAGTAGGCGTATATTATTGATGAAAGAATTACAAGAAAATACACGTGACTTACACCATAACAAAAAATGACCTATATTTCTAATTTTTATCCTACTTAGCCCATATTCTACATATTTTGAAGCATTAGCAAATTCCAAATATGTGTTCTTACAACCATTGCTTCTAAAAGCTATGGAGTTAAATCTGTGTTCTCACATTTTCAGTCTCTCTTCTTCTCACATCTCCTACATATGCTTCAAGGGGCCGTGTATTTTCTGATTCTCTCCCTGTTTGCAATGTCAGAAAATTGAAGAGTAGAAGTCCACCATTGAAGGCCATTCAAAGCTTTGCTTTCGAAAATAGGATTTTGAGTTTGTTAGTTGTTTGGATTGGGTGTTGTTCCAATTGATTGAAAATATCAAAAGGAGTTCAAAATATAAATTTGAAGTGATTTGGAGTAGATTTCAGCACGATTTGAGTTAAATTTCAGAAAAAACGCTAGGTTGAAGACGATAGTCAGTTTTTTGTATAATTATGTATAATCTTGTATAATAGTGTATATGAGTGTATAAATACATCTTATACACTATTATACACTTTTATACACCTTTACACAAGCGTCTGTAGACGAACTTCTTCCACGATTTTCAGTTACAATTCTTATTTAAAACCAGTCCAAATCTCCATTGAATGACTTCAAATTTTATATACAACCTCCTTATACTATTTCTAACAAGTCTAAATAACACTCACTCTAAAGTTCTCACAAAATTAAATTCAAAATTTAAACCCACATATTTAAGCTTGTTAAAAATCTAATATTCACCACCCAAATGGAACTGGTTTGTTGAACTAATATTTGAGTCATGATTACTTATTCAAAAATTAACTTAAAAGTTTGAGCAATCCTTTTTAAAAATTAAATAGTAGTTTCGAGAATCTATTGGAGTTGAATGTTGAGTATTAGCCTATTATTTTTGGGCTAGTTGGTTGTAAATTGAAATATGAGCTATAAAATTGAAAAGTAAGGAGCCCAGTTGTTCTTATGTTAAATTTTTCCTATATTGATTATCACAAATTCACAATTACGCCAAGACTTTTAGTAGGCGTTTGGACATATGAATTGTAAAATTCCAAAAAAGTGGTGAAAATAAATTTCAAGTGAAAATGGAATTTGAAATTTAGATTGACATAAATTTCAGTTTGGGTTATTTTTGAAGTACTGTGAGTGATTTGAGTGAAAATTTTGAAAAACAGCTTTCTGGAGTTTTTCAAATTTTTGAAAATTTTCAAAATGCATTTTCAAGTGAAAATTGGAAATTTTGTGAACAAACGCTGATTTCGAAAAAAAGGAAAAAAAATTATGTCCAAACGGGCTCTTAAACAAGTTAATGTCGGGTCTATGAATTAATTCTAATAATATTTTTCATTTAAATTCATGAAAGATAATTTTAGAGACTTATCTTATGTCTCGTTTCGTAACATTACGTTTTCTTATTGTTTATAGAACTATGTTTAGCTTCTTCATTTTAATTTATTTATAATAATTTTTTAACTTATTCATTAATTCATGTAAAAATTATTGATTTGACTAATTTTTTTGTGTAATTGTTAGAGATTAATTGTTAACTTATTGTTATTATTTGTATAAATCCTTTTCTTTTATTGTCTCTTATTTCTTTTGAAAACTCTTTTCATGCAGTTGCAGATTTAACTTGTTTTGTTCAGTACTAAAAAAATATATGGTAGACAAAAAATAAACAATTGGTCGAAAGATTATTTAAAAGTTGAATTTATGTTTTGATATAAATTTCATTTACGGAAAAAGAGTTGAAAATTTTATGATTAAATTTTTGTATTTCTCTTAAAATACTTTTCAAATAAATTTTTAATTAACTTCAAATATTTCAAATATTGGAGTTCAATTATTGAGTTTTAAATATTATTTCGGCAAAAAAAAATGTTTATTCAGCCTATAGCCACCTGCATTGAACACAAAAAGATATGGCAGAGAAAGGAAGGATCCTTACTAGAGAGATGAGGGATTAGCCAATGTGGTGGAGTGAGCTGGCGCATTGAGAACTGTGTATAAACAATTAATTTAATTCCAACGTAATGTATGCTTAATACGTGTCGGTTATACAGTCGAATTACGCGTCCCTGGCCTGGGATCTTATTGGCCAACTAATACCACCAGTCATGTGGCTGACGTGGTCCTTCTAATCGGCAAATTAATTTAATGGGAGATTTAATGAATTTTATATTACTACAGATGAAAGACTGTGAAGAATAAGATTAACCAGATTGGATAGCTCATTTCAAGTCCGCTATCCCTATAGTCCTACTTGTCAATGTATGCCTAAGGTCTTTTTGGTACCAGATATTTTCCCCTCACCTTTTCATTATCCCTATTTTAAAATGATTCACGCCGTAAAGTCAAAATTGCCCTTCTACTTTTTTTCCACGTCATATCATAAAAAACACAGGTTCGGACCACTTTAGCCTAACAAAATGAAACCCAAAAAAAGAAGAAACATTAATTTTAATATTTGATGATCTCGTAATTTTGTTATTCGAGTAAGTCTTTTTTTTTTTTCATGAACTTTGTGAAAAGTGAGAGAAAAAATAGTTGTGGCAAATTGCATCAGTTAGTTGGGTTATTAGTGACAAATTGTTGGGCTAATAGCCCGTTTGGCCAAGCTGCAAAAATCAGTTTATTTTGAGAAATATTTTTTTTCAAAAGGGCTTTTCTCAAAAGTGAAGCAGTTTGTGTTTGACTAATTAGTTTGAAAAACACTTCTGAGCAGCAATTAGTGTTTGGCCAAGCTTTAAAAAATTGCTTCTAAGTGTATTTTTATCAAAAAAGTGCTTCTCAAAAAAGTGCTTTTGGAAGGAGGCTACTTTTTTCTGCTTCTCCAAAACTGCTTCTGCTTCTCCTCAAAAGCATTTTTTTTCCTTCCAAAAGCTTGGCCAAACACCTCAATTTTTGGCCAAAAATGCTTTTGGCAAAAAAAAAAGGCATTTTTGGCCAAAAAGAAGCTTGGCCAAACAGGCTATAAATAAAGAAATTAGTTGGTCACTTGATTGAGAAAATATGAAATGTAGGTCTGTATTTTGTGCACGGCCATAAAACGACAAATTACTTTTCAAACTTTATAAGGTCTTTTTGCCTTTTAGAATAATGGGATTGTAGACATCGAAATATTAATGGAACGAATTAAATACTAAAGTCAAGATACTACAAGACCTATTGAAATTCCAGGAGTCTGTCAGTATTGCTTAGAGGCTACTCTACCAAAACCCTAGGTCACTCTTATAAAAAGGGTTACATAAGCCTTTAAAAAAAACATCTCAAAAATGGAGATCATCTCGAAAATTCCATAAACTCACGGGATATTCACAAAGAGATCAAGAAGTGGCCGGATAATTCTTGATAATCAAATACTTCAAGAAGATCACATATACGTCATGGATATCAAATAAATTCATGAAAGCCCGCACCATCCTACGTTCAAGAAACACGCTTTTCTAGCCCTCGAATCACGGAGATAATCAGGAGAGAAGAATCAAGGGAATAAACAGAATTGTACCCGCATCATTTTAGCAATAAAATTACGTTTCTTCATATTTATATTGTGGTTGCAATTTATTTTTGTATCACATATAATTTGTTGCAAACGAATTGGCACGCCCAGTGGGACCAATTCTGCCCTTCATCTCTTCTCTCACAATCAAATCTACAAAATTTGAAGCCAGTTGCAATGATGGTCTCACGGAGGGGGCAACATCTCTTGTTCTTTTCAATTGGCTACTCATTAAAGCGGCAGAACCGCAAGATCAAGCACCAAATGGTTCTTTACTAAAGTTGAACGACGGCTAGCGAGACGCATCTCGTCAAAGTTGCAATGCTGCATGAAGAAGAAGCCGAAATCAAGTAATTGCATTGTCCTCAGTGAATTACGCCAACGCCCCGACTTAGCTTGGTGGTTATTACCAAGGATCATAACTTCTTTGTGGTAAACACATGCTGGGGGGCATCCTTTTAGTAGGCGTGTATATCTTGACTTTCTCAAAGAGTCAAATTATTTACCTTGACTCCTAAAAGGATTCAATTTCTATATGTGATATGTTCAAGTTGGTATAGACGTGTGCTGTGGATAGGAGATTTCCAAAGAATCTGATTTGTCATGATATTTTTTCTAAAATATAAAATTGCTTGGTCTTAGAAAGATTCCATTAGAGAGTGGCGCAGATAGCTTTGGAATTTATATTCAAGTACAAATTTAATTCTTGAATACCAAAGTTGGTGCAACGTTGACTCCTTGCAAAAGTTGCTTAATCTATGTTGATGTGTTTGTCTCTCTACAAACAAGTACACATCTGCGAAGGCCATCACACTTCATCCTTAAATTGAAGAAGTTCCAATAAAGCCATCATACCTCATTGATGTGGTTGGTCGTTCACCAACTTGGATAAATGGTTCAATTCAAAATACTCGTTGGAATCCAACGGAGCAGGTGCTAGTATAATAGACTATTGCCGTACTTAATACTTCAATTCTCGTCTTCAAGTTTCGCCAAGGCTACACCCCGACAAACCTTGGAGTAGGGAGCATTTGTAGACATCGAAATCTTAATGGATCGAATTAAATTCTAAAGTCAAGATACTACAAGACCTATTGAAATTCTAGGAGTCTGTCAGTATTGCTTAGAGGCTACTCTACTAAAACCCTAGGCCACTCTTATAAAAAGGGTTACATAAGCCTTTAAAAAAAATATCTAAAAAATGGAGATCATCTCGAAAATCCCATAAGCTCACGGGATATTCACAAAGAGATCAAGAAGTGGCCGGATAATTCTTGATAATCAAATACTTCAAGAAGATCCACAACATACTTCATGGATATCAAATAAATCCATGAAAGCCCGCACCATCCTACGTTCGAGAAACACGCTTTTCTAGCCCTCGAATCACGAGATAATCAGGAGAGAAGAATCAAGGGAATAAACAGAATTGTACCCGCATCATTTTAGTAATAAAATTACGTTTCTTCATATTTATATTGTGGTTGCAATTTATTTTTGTATCACATATAATTTGTTGCAAATAGGGATGTTACAAGAATAGTCCAAATCATTGCAGCATAAATGAAATCGAAAAATAAACATTTGATATTTTGAGTTTTGTAAGTAAAATAAAGAAGAATTTCTGGTAAAACTAGTTAAAGACAATGCAGTGTGGGTGAAGATATGGGTGCTATTTAAGTCAAATTAACTGGAGACTAGAGAGACACTTAACACGTGCGCACAAAGAAAACTACATCTTAAAATATGGGTGGGAGCCAAATTCTGAATCTTATGAGTTTGAGATTCATGTTTTGAAATTAATGAGTTTCAAATTAATAGTTTATATATATCAAATAAATTTATAAGGCAAATACAAAATTTAATTTAAATTACTAAATTTAATAGAACTCGTGCCTTAAATTTTAGCTCTGCCTCTTCTTGGAGTCATATTTAAATTTTTTAGTTACATAGAGGATTGAGGAATGAAACAGTCAAAATTAAACTCCCACCTGTTATATAAGAAATTATCATCAATACCACCCGATTGTAAGTGTTGATCAATCGAGTATCTATTTCTAGAAGTTCATAGATATATTTGAATAAGTTGAACGAAAATGTGGAGTTAAATTCAAAATAACTTTCCATTACCTAACAACTTAGCATGTATTTCAACAGAATGTCTTGTGGACAAATATATTATACTACTGGTTAATAGGGAGGAAATTCTATGCAACATCGTTGGTGGACTAAAATGCTAGGTTGTAATAGGAGGCTTCAATCCAAAATTTAATAGTTTTGAATTCAAGCACATCAACCTTCACCTCATGAGTGAGTGATGCCGAAACGATTTACCGGCACCCAGTCACCTCTTAAGTGAGTGATGCCGAAAAGATTTACCGGCACTCAGTAAACAAAAACAATTAATAGATTTTTTCTTTTGGATATAAAATTAGAATAATACTTTTTCGAATTAGTTATATTTTCTATTTACAAAAAGAAGCTAGATTTTTTTTACAATATATTTGTTTGACTCAAAAGTTGTTTAACACTTTTTAAGCAAATCAATCAATATAGATGAAGGGGTAAATCGTAGTTGATGATAATAAACTCTAGGATGATCTTAGGTATTGGATCAGATAGCAATCATACAAATCGGAGAGATAAGAGAAGGTGATAATCTTCGAGAGATAAGAGAAAGATAATGCTAGAGAGATAAGAGAGAGATATCGTGTATTTCCAATAATGAATCCCCCCTTTACAAGGCTTGGATCCCTCTTTATAAAATAGAGGATCCTTGCTTGAATATTAAAAGACAGAAAATAAAGTACATGCTATAGAGGGGCCGACGTGATCATGAAGTCGTTCCTCTTGTTATTCATAGGTCGCCCTTCTAGCCGGATTCACATACATTCGGTCGGTTGTGCTGGCTTAAGGACGTGGTCGGTCAAATTCGACCCATATAGTTAGTCCCTCCGCTCGTCGGGGTCGCAGCGACTGCGTCCTCAATGGGCGGAATCGGTACCTCCGTTCTGGGAGAGTTTGACTTTGTCAATGACTTGTGACGTGACAGGCAGGAGACAGTAATCATGACTGTCAGAGCGTCGAAGCGAAACGCCTTTCCCTGTGTGACGTCAGCGTTCGTATACGTCATCATTGCGCGTATTCTCGAGGCAGGAAATTAGAAGCTTTTGGCGCCTGGTTTCTCGTGTCGATTCGACGTCTGCCTCTTCGATTCTGGCGCCACCCAACCCTATAAATAGGAGAAGGGTTTAACTTGATTCAAACTTTGGTCATTTGCAAGAGCATTCCAGCCTTTCAGTGCATATTTTCCCATTCCGGTGCGTTTCTCTTCGATCGAAACCCTCTTTTTTTTTTCTCTTTGTTGGGTTGTGCACAACTTTTTCTTCACCGAGACCATGCCTAAATCTTGCCGATTTGACGAGAGGGTCCCGGCGGATGCCCCATCGAACGTGCCGCCATCTTCCGATGGTGGAGAAGTGGAGGGGGAAGAGGACGTCAGTCCTCTTACTGTGGAGGCATTATTGCCAAAGCATATCTTATCTCGAAGTGATTTCAGTAAAGATTCTCCCATACCGGCTCCAGAGTTTTTCGAGTCGTTACAGAATCATTTGGGTGGCCTCCGCACGAAATACGGCATACCCGCCCACGTAGAGATGGTTCTGGCGGGGAGGGATCACGTAGATGTTCATCGGCCAGGGTATTGTGCCTTATATGAATACCCCTTTTTGATTGGTTACAACCTCCCTCTTTTCCCTTTGGCACAGGAGTTCTATCGGTTCTATAACGTGTGTCTGGCTCAACTTACGCCGTATACTCTGAAGGTGCTTCGGCTGCTGACCAAGTACGCGGAGTTGGCCGGATGTGAAGTCACGGTCCATCACCTCCTTCAATTGTTCAGTGCCTGCTATCTAAGAGGGACCATGGTGCATTTGAGAGGCCGTGGTACGAAAGGATTGGTGGTCAAAACCGACGATCGAGCGAGTCGTGGGTTCTGGCGCAAATATTTTTTCATTAGGACCGAGCACACGGTCTCTAATCCTGCCGGGTTCCTAGAGAGGTGGAACTCGAAACGTAAGTATTTGCAGTTTGTCAAATTCCGTGTTACCCGTGACTGTCGCAATTCTGACCTTTGTATTGCAGCTATGGCTCACCCGCCCCGGCCCGTTGCCAACCTTAGGAGATGGGTTATTGGCTTGCTTCCTTACGCGGAAGAGACCTGCACTTGGCCTGCCTTCATGCAGCGTTACGACCCCAAAGTCTCTTCAGGTAGATTTTCGATTTTTGCTTTGTAAATTCTGCAACCCTGCTCACTTATTTTTATGGCGACAGGTCGAGGCGCTTCTAGGAAGAGGGCGCCAGTCCCCGCTCCCAATCGATTTGACGTTGCCTCGGTCGCTCATGATATACTGGTTGAGCCTGTCCGAGAGGATCCCCCTCCAGCTCTTTTACAGGGGGCCACATCTACAACCATGGTTATGTGGGAGACGGCATAGCTGGTGCCGACTCTGCAACCCGTGGATGGACCCTCTGATGGCGAGGAATCGTTAGAAAGAAAAGGGAGGAGGCTCGAGAAGGGTAAGGGGGTGGCCACCGAAGCCTAAGGAAGTGATGTGCCTCGCCCGACGCATAAACCATTCATGGCCGACGCCATTCGATCTGGGAGGTCGGCTCAACAGAGGAGTGCCGCTCCTGGTGCTGGTTCCGCATTTGCCGTTGAGGGAGGGTCGTCGCTAACGTCGAAGGACCTGGTGAGGAAACGGAGAAATCGGACTCCGACATCGCTCAGGAGGATGTCGACGAGTTTGTGGTGGCCTTACCCACGTGGAGATGACGACGGATGGGTCCGACCGCCGTATTACAATTCCGGCGGCTTACAACTTACTGTTAAACAACGAACAGGCTGCTTCGGCCCTTACCCTGCTGTGTGCCGCCTCCGAGAGCAAGACGCTTAGTACCGTGGAGGATGTGGAGCTATCACGAAGGGTTTCCGGCATGGCTTTCAGGTAATCCTTATTTCTTTTCTCCCTTCAGCGTGTTGTAAGACTGATTTGAGGCGTGCTTATTTCTGCTTTTCTTTTTAGACCCTTGTTTTGGAGGTGGAGAGGGGATGCCGTGAGCAAAAACGGACGGCCCTCTACAAAAAGATGTTAAAAAAGTATCGAAGGTATCGCTCTAAGCACCGAGCGGTGGTTTAACGGGGGCAGTCCCAGTTGGAACGCAGGGGAGCTGAGCTGGAGGAGGCGGATAGCGAGCTGATGAAGGCCGTGGCTCGTAACAGCGAGTTGGAGGAGCATCTCAGGTAGAAAGATGACGAGCTTGAGCTGAGCCGTGGGGTGGCGGCGGAGAACGTCGACCTGCAGCGGAGGGTGGCGGCACTAACCACCGAGCTCGACGCCAGGATGGTGGAGAATAATGGACTTTCTCAGCCTTCCTCATCTCGTCCCTCGCCTGGTCGGAGTATGCATCGTAATGCGCATGAAATGTGGGTTTTTGCGGAGGCTAAGCTCGACGTGTACAGAGAGCTTCATGCCGCGGGCCGGGCGACGGAGGAGGAAGTTCAGGCACGGCGAGACGAGGCTCGCTGCTCGTGAGGCTTGTGGTTATTACCCCGACTCTCCTGATGGGGAGGGGCCTGCTTTTGAAGATGTCAACCGGCTCGACTCCAGCTCCTGGTACAATGACGTTTACCTCCCAGGGGGTGACGGGCAGTTATAAACTTGTACAATGTATATTTTTGGCTTGTATAGTGTGTTGGAACTCGTCCACGGGGGCGAATGTAAATATATTTTTGTTGTAATATAAATTTTATTTTTGCTGCTTCGTCCATTTGGTGCCTTCCTTTTGTTTGTTTCTTTTGTAATGTTTAGCCTCCGTAGAGGTTGTTCTTATCGTCCGGCAAAGGGTCGTGCCGTGGTTTGAGCGAGGTCGAACCGATGTCGATGGCCTTGGCCATTTGGATGTTTCTTCGACTGTCGTCGATGTAGTATCCGTCGTGATTCGAGCGAGGTCGAACTGATGTCGATGGCTTTGGCCATTAGGATGTTGCTTCGATTGTCGTCGAAGTAGTATCCGTCGTGGTTCGAGTGAGGCCAAACCGATGTAGATGGCCTTGGCCATTAGGATGTTGCTTCGACTGTCGTCGAAGTAGTGTCCGTCGTGGTTCGAGCGAGGTCGAACCGATGTCGATGGCCTTGGCCATTAGGATGTTGCTTCGACTATCGTCGAAGCAGTGTCCGTTGTGGTTCGAGTGAGGCCGAACCGATGTCGATGGACTTGGCCATTAGGATGTTGCTTCGACTGTCGTCGAAGTAGTATCCGTCGTGGAATGGGGATTAACTCTTATTCGTGTAATGGAGATTAACCCTTGTTTCATTCAGTGGAGATTTCTGTCATTCAATGGAGATTTCTGTTCATTCAATGGAGAATTCTGTACATATAATGGAGAATTCTGTTCATTCAATGGAGAATTTTGTACATACAATGGAGAATTCTGTACATACAATGGAGAATAACTAGTGTAGTCCCTTCACTATATTGGCCTGCGGACCGTGTCGATTGGCGATATGGTGAACCTGCGCTCCTGTTCCACCGGGTATCCCCTTTGCCGCCTCGTTAAAAACCTCCCTGATAAAACCCAATTGGGACAAAACTCGGGTCAGGGAAAAAGAGTACGACTTAGGAGATGCCTTCCAGAAGTGGAAGTATTTGAGGTGGGCGACGTTCCAAATGTTTTGGAGCGGTTTTCCCTCCATCGTTTCTAGTTGGAACGCTCCTTTGTTCGCCACTGCTATGATTTTGTATGGTCCGTCCCAGTTGGTCCCCAATTTTCCTTCATTCGGGTCTTTCGATGCCAGTGTTTTGGCTTTGAGGACGTAGTCGCCAACTTTGAGCGATCTTACTTTGGCTTTCTTGTTGTAATATCTTTCTGCCTGCTGTTTTTGGGCTGTCATTCTTATATGGGCCATGTCTCTTCGTTCTTCGGCTTCGTCCAGATCTTATAACCTGCTTTCGTCGTTATCTACTCCGCTGGTATGGGAATATCTCAGGCTTGGTTCTCCGATCTCGACGGGTATGACTGCATCGGTCCCGTAGACCAGTGAGTACGGTGTTTCTCCCGTGCTAGATTTGGGCGTAGTCC